>NC_037677.1:98629301-98644980 GCF_003255815.1 Theropithecus gelada
AAAAAATACAAAAAACTAGCCGGGCGAGGTGGCGGGTGCCTGTAGTCCCAGCTACTCGGGAGGCTGAGGCAGGAGAATGGCGTGAACCCGAGAGGAGGAGCTTGCAGTGAGCTGAGATCCGGCCACTGCACTCCAGCCTGGGTGACAGAGCAAGACTCCGTCTCAAAAAAAAAAAAAGAAACCCCATCTCTACTAAAAATACAAAATTAGCCAGGCATGGTGGCGCATGCCTGTAATCTCAGCTACTCGGGAGGCTGAAGCGGGAGAATCGCTTGAACCCGGGAGGCAGAGGTTGTGGTGAGCCGAGATTGCGCCATTGCACTCCAGCCTGGGCAACGAGCGAAACTCCATTTCAAAAAAAAAAGAGAGAAAAGAAAAGAAACGTGTCCAGATAAGTGAGTGTAGGGACTCAAACCCAGGCAGTCTGATATTAGAGTTCCTGTTCTTCTCCACTATGCTATACTGTATCTCAAAAAGCAGAGGAATGAGCAGGAGCAGAGTCATCTATACATAAACAAAGCTGAGGGCCTACAGAGAATCTGTGAAGAGGTTCTACGTGAGTAAGAGGGAGTATGTACTCATTGGCTTTAATGAACAAACTATGAAATGTCCAGATATCTTGAGTAGTCACCACTCTAGTTTGTCAGTGGGTGAAGGTGCCACGGTAGAAAGTAAAAGATAATTGTCTGATATATACATCTGTCTGTAAATATAGGTAATAGTAAAGTGAAACAGAAACAGACAAATTCACAGGAATGGCAGAAAACTTGGAAGGAAAAACTGGAGAAGAATCCGAGTGTCTAGTCAAGTTGATAGACATATTGATACATCCAATATGGTAATTTTTTAAGGATAAAACACCCTAATGTCCACTACAGGATTTAATTGATACTTTTTTTAAACTCTCCCACTATCTTTGAGGATTTTTTTTTTTTTTCACTATTTTAATTGAATATAGTCAGTGCTCTGAGGATAATTCTCCATCAAAACTTGATAATGAATGGAAAGATACTATAAAACAGGACAGAAAAAAGAAATGGAAAACAAGTCAAGTAAGAGTCTACAATCCTCAGCTTAGGAGAGAGTATGTTTTAATACTGATGAGCTGTGATCACCTATTTCAGAATCTCCTGGGGTGCCTCCTAAATATGTAAACTCTTAAGCCTTCCTACCCTTCTATTGAACCAAACTTTTTCTTTTTTTTTTTTTTTGAGAGACATGCTCTGTCACCCAGGCTAGAGTGCAGTGGCATGATCTCGGCTCACTGAAACCTCTGCATCCCAGGCTCAAGTGATCCTCCCACCTCAGCCTCCCGAGTAGCTGGGACTACAGGCATGCACCACCATGCCTGGCTGATTTTTGCATTTTTTTGTAGAAATGGGATTTCACCATGTTGCCCAGGCTGGTCTCAAAACTCCTGAGCTCAAGTTATCTGCCCACTTGGCCTCCCAAAGTGCTGGGATTACAGGAATAAGCCACAGTGCCTAGCTTGGGTCTACATTTTTAACAATCACTCCAGATCAGTGATCTCAACTGGTGCAATTTTGCCTCTCAGGGGACATTTGTCAATGTCTGGAGACATTTTTGATTGCCACAATTGGGAGAGGAGGTACTACTGGCATCTACTAGGTAGAGGCCAGGGATGCTGTTAAACATCATACAATACTCGAGGCAGCCTCGCACAACAAAGAATTATCCAGCCCAGTATGTCAATAGCAAAGAGGTTAAAAAACCTTGCCCCGGCCAGGTGGGGTGGCTCATGCCTGTAATCCCAGCACTCTGGGAGGCCGAGGCGGGTGGATCACGAGGTCAGGAGACCATCCTGGCTAACACGCTGAAACTGTCTCTACTAAAAATACAAAAAATTAGCCCGGCATCTGGGCGGATGCCGGTAGTCCCAGCTACTTGAGAGGCTGAGGCAGGAGACTGGCGTGAACCCGGGAGGCGGAGCTTGCAGTGAGCCGAGATCGCGTCACTGCACTCCAGCCTGGGCTACAGAGCAAGACTCCGTCTAAAAAAAAAAAAAAAAAAACCCTGGCCGGGCGCGGTGGCTCAAGCCTGTAATCCCAGCACTTTGGGAGGCCGAGACGGGCGGATCACGAGGTCAGATCGAGACCATCCTGGCTAACACTCTACTAAAAAGTACAAAAAACTAGCCGGGCGAGGTGGCGGGCGCCTGTAGTCCCAGCTACTCAGGAGGCTGAGGCAGGAGCCTGATGGCGTAAACCCGGGAGGCGGAGCTTGCAGTGAGCTGAGATCGTGCCACTGCACTCCAGCCTGGGTGACAGAGGGAGACTCCGTCTCTAAATAAATAAATAAATAAATAAATAAATAAATACCCTGCCCCAAGTAATTCTGATGACCACTAAAGTTTGAGAGGTACTCATCCAAGCCTTAAACCAGACTTGGAAAAGGAAGGAGTATCTAGACAGAGAATACTGAAAGAATGAATGAAACCTCTGCAGTCTCTGAAAAAGGCATGAAGCAACACTCACCTTACCACATCTCATTCTCCGCGCATTAAATCACACTTCCTTTGGGATTGTAGCCCATTTCCCCATATGTGAAAGAAGATCACTACAAGACACACTGACTATAGTATCCACAATGCTTAGTGATGGAGATGAAAGTCTTATGTAGCTATCTGTCCAAGACTTGTGGCGAAGTCAAATAAAATATTCCCATTATCTGACCATGAGCCATTCACCCAATACACAAAGGAGGCAACACGTTTTTGTTTTGTTTCATTTTGAGACAGGGTCTCACTCTGTCGCCCAGGGTCGTGAAATGGCATGATTTCAGCTCACTGCAACCTCTGCTTCCTGGGTTCCAGCAATTCTCCTGCCTCAGCCTCCCAAGTAGCTGGGACTAGAGGCGCATGCCACCACACCCAGCTTATTTTAGTACTTTTTTTAGAGACAGGGCTTCACCAAGTTGGTCAGGCTGGTCTTGAACTCATCTTAAGTGATCCGTCTGCCTCGGCCTCCCAAAGTGCTGGGATTACAGGCATGAGCCACCATGCCCGGCTGAGGGAACATGTTTATATCAAGCCAGAAATAGTCTTCTACCCTGACTTTCCAGTAAGTCTCCTGTCCTGATCTCCTAAAAATTCCCTAGTTCCTCTAGATACAAGGGTTTTTTAAAAAACCTTTCAGCAAAAGTTACCTGCTCCCTAAGCCTTTCTGCAAGGCCTACCATACTACCTGGAGGTAAACATTAGCACTATAAGAACTTAAGAGAATGCAGTTTTTCTACCTCCAAGCCCCAGCCCTTCAAGCTATCTCCTAATATGCCTCCCACTTTCTTTTTTTTTCCCTTTGTGAAGAATGTGGGCATCATTCTTTCTTCCTTTCTAAAAGCCCCAGGTATTTAGCTCACTTACTAGATCACATCCTACTGTTCCACATGGTTCCTTGGCACAGCTTCTTTCAGTAGCATGGGACAGGTTCCCCCAATTCCACCCAAAAGACTGGCTCTAAGACAAGCAAACAACCCCTTTCTATTTTAATGAATTTCTACTGCTAGTCACTCCAAGGATTCTATATCTCCAAAATAAAAATAGGGCTTAGCACAGTGGCTCACGCCTGTAATCCCAGCACTTTGGGAGGCTGAGGCAGGCGGATCACTTGAGGTCAGGAGTTCCAGACCAGCCTGGCTCACATGGAGAAACCCTGTCTCTACTAAAAATACAAAAATTAGCCAGGCATCGTGGCAAGTGCCTGTACTCCCAGCTACTTGGGAGGCTGAGGCAGGAGAATTTCTTGAACCCAGGAGGCAGAGGTTGCAGTGAACCAAGACTGCACCACTGCACTCCAGCCTGGGTGACAGAGTGAGACTCTGTTTCCAAAAAAATAAAAGAAAGAAAGAAAGAAAATAGAGTAGGGCCTGCATCTTTTTTTTTTTTTTTTTTTTTTTTTTTTGAGACGGAGTCTCGCTCTGTCGCCCGGGCTGGAGTGCAGTGGCCGGATCTCAGCTCACTGCAAACTCCGCCTCCCGGGTTCACGCCATTCTCCGGCCTCAGCCTCCCGAGTAGCTGGGACTACAGACGCCCGCCACCTCGCCCGGCTAGTTTTTTGTATTTCTTAATAGAGACGGGGTTTCACCATGTTAGCCAGGATGGTCTCGATCTCCTGACCTCGTGATCCGCCCGTCTCGGCCTCCCAAAGTGCTGGGATTACAGGCTTGAGCCACCGCGCCCGGCCTTTTTTTTTTTTTTTTTTTTTTGAGATAGGGTCTCTATCACCAAGGCTGAAGTACAGTGGCACAATCATGGCTCACTGTAGCCTCAGTGATCCTCTGACCTCAGCCTCCTGGGTAGCTGGGACTACAGGCACATGGCACCAGGCCTGGCTAACTTTTCATATTTTTTGTAAAGATTGAGTTTCACCATGTTGCTCGGGTTGGTCTCGAACTCCTGGGCTCAAGCAATCCTCCCACCTAGGCCCCCCAAAGTGCTAGAATTACAGGCATGAGCCACTGCACCCAGCCCCAACCTATTTTTACAATGAGGATATTACTTTGCTCAAAGCAACACAACTAGTAAGTGATAAAGCCATTAAATCTTTCTCTCTGGTAGTGCTTCTCCCTATCAGAATGTCCTGTTAGTGCAAAACATCAGGAGCTAACTAGACCATTAAAAACCGGATTCACTGTAATCCCAGCTACTCAGGAGTCTGAGGCACGAGAATCGCTTGAACCTGGAAGGCAGTGGTTGCAGTGAGCTGAGATGGAGCCACTGTACTCCAGCCTGGGCGATAGAGCAAGACTCAGTCTCAAAAAATAAAAAAAAAAAGATTCAGTTAAAGTAACACTTCTATGGAAACGCCAAACTGATATCCATAATATCAACACTCCCATTTTATCCAAGAAAAGTCAATCAACTCACCAAACATGGTGGCTCATGTCTGTAATCCCAACACTTTGGGAGGCCAAGGCAGGTGGATCACTTGAGGTCGGGAGTTCAAGACCAGCCTGGCCAACAGGGTAAAACCCCATCTCTACTAAATATACAAAAATTAGCCAGCCTGGTGGCACATGCCTGTAGTCCCAGCCAGTCAGAATGCTGAGGCACGAGAATTGCTTGAACCTGGGAGGAAGAGGTTGCACTGAGCTGAGATCGTACCACTGCACTCCAGCCTGGGTGATAGAACAAGACTCCATCTCAAAAAAAAAAAAAAAAAAGAGGCCAGGCACAGTGGCTCACGCCTGTGATCACAGCACTTTCGGAGGCCAAGGCAGGCAGATCACTTAAGACTAAGAATTAGCCGGGCGCGGTGGCTCAAGCCTGTAATCCCAGCACTTTGGGAGGCCGAGGCGGGCGGATCACGAGGTCAGGAGATCGAGACCATCCTGGCTAACATGGTGAAACCCCGTCTCTACTAAAAATACAAAAAACTAGCCGGGCGTGGTGGCGGGCGCCTGTAGTCCCAGCTACTCGGAGGCTGAGGCAGGAGAATGGCCTGAACCTGGGAGGCGGAGCTTGCAGTGAGCCGAGATCGCGCCACTGCACTCCAGCCTGGGTGACACAGCGCGAGACTCCGTCTCAAAAAAAAAAAAAAAAAAAAAAAGACTAAGAATTCAAAGCTGTCCTGACCAACATGGTGAAACCCCGCTTCTACTAAAAATATAGAAATTAGCTGGACATGGTGGCGAGCACCTGTAATCCCAGCTACTCAGGAGGCTGAGGCAGGAGAATCACTTGAACCCGGGAGAGGGAGGTTGCAGTGAGCCAAGATTATGCCACTTGTACTCCAGCTTGGGCGACAGAGCAAGACTCTGTCTCAAAAAAAAAAAAACAAAGAAAGAAAAGTCAGCCAGGCGCGGTGGCTCATGCCTGTAATATCAGCACTTTGGGAGGCCGAGGTGGAGGGATCATCTGAGGTCAAGAGTTCGAGACCAGCCTGGCCAACATGGTGAAACACCATCTCTACTAAAAATACAAAAAGTAGCTAGGTGTGGTGGAGGGGGCCTGTAATCCCAGCTACTCAGGAGGCTGAGGCAGAAGAATCACTTGAAGCCAGGAGGCAGAAGTTGCAGTGAGCCAAGATCGGGCCACTGCACTACAGCCTGGGCGACAGAGGGAGACTCTATCTCTTTTTTTTTTTGAGACGGAGCCTGGCTCTGTCACCCAGGCTGGAGTGCAGTAGCCGGATCTCAGCTCACTGCAAGCCCCGCCTTCCGGGTTCAAGCCATTCTCCTGCCTCAGCCTCCCGAGTAGCTGGGAGTACAGGCGCCCGCCACCTCGCCCGGCTAATTTTTTTTGTATTTTAGTAGAGACGGGGTTTCACCGTGTTAGCCAGGATGGTCTCGATCTCCTGACCTCGTGATCCACCTGCTTCGGCCTCCCAAAGTGCTGGGATTACAGGCTTGAGCCACCGCGCCCGGCCGGGAGACTCTATCTCAAAAAAAAAAAGAAAAAAGAAAAAAAGAAAGAAAAGTCAGTCAACTCAGGACATCACCTGACAAGCATCATCCCTATTTTCTAGAAGCTAGGACAGAACCAGACTGATTAAGGAAGCACACAAACCACTACAAGGCAGGGTCCGTAGCTTGTGTGCTCTAGACAATGTTCCCCTCAGAATGGGTGTTCAGCCTATACCTGAAAGTGGAAGTAACTCAGAGACTTTCCGAAGACTAAGAGGCAAGTGGCAAAACCAAGACTTTTCCAGGTATCAGCCACAGTCTGTACCTACTACAGGTCAACTAGCTTCACAGAAGACAATTCAATCTGGTCCCAGCAACATCTACTGAGTTTGCCTAATGTTACAAATGGACAATGAAGATGAGTTCTCATTCATTTAAATAAACATGACTTTAGGTTCCCTTTCAAGTTATCCTACACAAGAAGGAATGCATTCCTCCTTCCAAAGGGGGAACCAGTTCCAGATTGACAGGATTTCAGGAAATTCCAATTGGAAACCACATTTTCTGACACATCCCAGAATGAAAATTCATGGTAAGATCTTCTCAATGAGCAGGAGATTCCTATAAATTAATACTGTCTGTCTCCTGCTCCAGCCCTGAACTTCCTCACACAGCACACCGTCACTCATATCTTCTCATTTCTTCTCCTGTTCAATTATATAAGCCTCATGAACACAATCTCAATTAAAATGAAAATTATAAGATAAAGTCCCGGCCGGGCACGGTGGCTCAAGCCTGTAATCCCAGCACTTTGGGAGGCCGAGACGGGTGGATCACGAGGTCAGGAGATCGAGACCATGCTGGCTAACACGGTGAAACCCCGTCTCTACTAAAAAATACAAAAACTAGCCGGGCGAAGTGGCGGGCGCCTGTGGTCCCAGCTACTCGGGAGGCTGAGGCAGGAGAATGGTGTGAACCCGGGAGGCGGAGCTTGCAGTGAGCTGAGATCCGGCCACTGCACTCCAGCCTGGGCGACAGAGCCAGACTCAGTCTCAAAAAAAAAAAAAAAAAAAAAGATAAAGTCCCAAAATCATCTTCTTCCCAGCGCCCACCCCCACCCAATCGAAAGGCAGTTTCCCTCCTTGCCCAAGCTGGAATGCAGTAGCACAATCACAGCTCACTGCAGCCTCAACCTCCTGGGCTCACACGACCCTCCCACCTCAGCCTCCTGAGTAGCTGGGACTACAGGCTCACACTACCACACCCAGCTAACTTTTGTATTTTTTGTAGAGACAGGGTTTTGCTATCTTGCCCAGGCTGGTCTTGAACTCTTGAGCTCAAGCAATCCACCAGTCTCAGCCTCCCAAAGTGCTGGGATTACAGGCGTGAGCCACCTCACCTGACCCCATAATCTTCTTAAAGGAAGCCCAAAAGGTACCTGCAATCTTACAAAGTAAACTGATTTCCTGCTACTTTAATAACACTTATTCAGATCTTATAAATAACACAAGCATAGTGTAAGACAGAAAGGGACCAAAAAATTACTAAGTTACAGTCCCTGCCTTGAGAAGCTCATTATTAAGTGGAGGAAGTGCATAATCTGCTACTTCCTATAGACAAAAAAAAACCATTATTTTTTCCCCAAGACTTTTTTCATATATGCCCTCACTCAGAGCTGGTGCCAATATATTAAGCTCACCAGGTCTCTCACTTACAGCTGCCTACTAAGGTCTCCATCTGTACATCCTACAAGCAACGTGAGCTCGGCATACCACACCATATCCCCTATGCCTCTTTCCATACCCTAACCTTTAAAAACTTGCTCTACTTTTTCTAATCCATATCTTGTCAATGAAATCCCCACACATCCACTCTCTGAAATTAGAAATCCTAGCCCACTCTCTTCCTAAGAAGCTGAATCAATCTCAGAAGTACAGTATTTCTAAAATCCCCTCCTCTTCATTCCCACAGCTACACGTTCTTCAGACTCTCTGTCAACTGCAACAACTCTTAATCAGTCTCACTGCCTCATTTTTCATTACTTTAATCTGCATTTCTGTCACTCCCTAACTTAAAAAAACTCCTCAGAAGCTAAAAAAAAAAAAAAAAAAAAAAAAAAAGGAGAAAAACAATTCCAATGACTCCCCATTTTCTTTTCAGTCTCACCTCCTAGCACCCCACCACACATCTTGTTTTGGACAAATTTCTGAGATTTAAAATAATTTTTTTCCTCTCACACCCTCATCAAGGGTAGTGTTTGCAGGTAGTGTTCTCTCCAAATGAAATGCCTTTTTTTTTTTTTTGAGACGGAGTCTGGCTCTGTGGCCCAGGCTGGAGTGCAGTGGCTGGATCTCAGCTCACTGCAAGCTCTGCCTCCCGGGTTTACACCATTCTCCTGCCTCAGCCTCCGGAGTAGCTGGGACTACAGGCGCTCGCTGCCTCGCCCGGCTAGTTTTTTGTTATTTTTTTAGTAGAGACGGGGTTTTACCGTGTTAGCCAGGCTGGTCTCGACCTCCTGACCTCGTGATCCGCCCGTCTCGGCCTCCCAAAGTGCTGGGATTACAGGCTTGAGCCACTGCGCCCAGCCTTTATTTTTCTTTTTTAGAGACGGGGTCTCGGCATGTTGAGCCGGCTCGTCTCAAACTCCTGGGCTCAGGCAATCTACCTGCCTAGGCCTCCCAAAGTGCTAGGATTACAGGTGTAAGCCACCAGACCCAGTCAAAATGCCTTTTCTTACTTGTGCAACCTCCTACTCATCCTTCAACACCCAACTCAAGTACTTCCTCCTGCAAAGATTTCCCTGCCTCTCCCAAGCAACAGCAGTATTCCCTTCACACTGTATAAATGCTTTTTTTTTTTTTTTGAAACGGAGTCTCACTGTGTCGCCCAGGTTAGAGTGCAGTGGTGCGAGCTCGGCTCACTGCAAGCCCTGCCTCCTGGGTTCACGCCATTCTCCTGCCTCAGCCTCCCGAGTAGCTGGGGCTACAGGCACCCACCACCACACCCAGCTAATTTTTTGTATTTTTAGTAGAGACAGGGTTTCACTGTGTTAGCCAGCATGGTCTCGATCTCCTGACCTCGTGATCCACCCGTCTCAGCCTCCCAAAGTGCTGGGATTACAGGCATGAGCCACCACGCCCAGCCTAATGCCTTTATGTGGCTATGTAACACAAAGTAATAAAAAATTTCATATCGATATGTTTCTCTGATGTCCTTGAGGAAAGATACTCATAATTTCTAACCTAAATCCAGTTACATAGTAAGTGCTCAATAAATGTGTTGAATAAACAGTTCACCCTCCTATATCCTGGATCAATTTCTGGCCATTTTCAGCAAATGTTACAGATTCCTAAACTGTGCTCAATGTGAAATTCCAAATTTCATAATGACTACTTTGGAGTTTCCACATTGTTTTAATTATACAAATGTTGAACAAGTCCGCCGGGCACGGTGACTCACGCCTGTAATCCCAGCACTTTGGGAGGCCGAGACGAGCGGATCACGAGGTCAGGAGCTGGAGACCAGTCTGGCCAATATGGTGAAACCCTGTCTCTACTAAAAATACAAAAATTAGCCGGGCGCGGTGGCGCGCGCCTGTAGTCCCAGCTACTCAGGAGGCTAAGGCAGAAGAATCGCTTAAATCCGAGAGGGGGACGTTGCAGTGAGCCGAGATCATGCCACTGCATTCCAGCCTGGGCGACAGAGCAAGACTCCGTCTCAAAAAAAAAAAAAAAAAAAAAAAGTTGAACAATAAATTATAAAACCTGAAAGTCAATGAAAACACCGTAAAAAAAAAGAAAAAAAAAAAAAAAGAAAACACCGTAAAGGCTTCTCTAGTCACTGAAATGGGTATTCCCCCTTTACAGTCGTAACAAGAGGGATCTCTCTTTCCCTCGACTGTGATCTGATATCCTGAAAGCCTTCACATAGAAGCTATTGTGCACACAAATCCAACTGAAGGCACACCCAAAATAATTCCAATCCTGCTAAATTACGGGCAGGGACACAAATCATATTTACCCTAGTGTACAAAGTAACTAAAGGATAGCAAAGAAAAAGCTCTCACTAAGCTCACTTTTTCCGGCCGGGCGCGGTGGTAATCCGAACACTTTGGGAGGCCAAAGCAGGTGAATCACCTGAGGTCAGAAGTTTGAGACCAGCCTGGCCAACACAGCGAAACCCCATCTCTACTAAAAATACAAAATTTAGCCGGGCGTGGTGGCTCACGTCTGTAATCCCAGCTATTCGGGACGCTGACGGAGAAAGAATCTCTTGAACCTGGAAGGCGAAGGAAGCAGTGAGCCGGGATCACGCCACTGCACTCCAGCCTGGGCAACAAGAGTGAAACTCCGTCTCAAAAAAACGAACAATAAAATGGCCTGTAATCACAGCACTTTGGGAGGCTGAGCGGCCGGATCACCTGAGGTTTGGAGTTTAAGACCAGCCTGACCAACATGGAGAAACCCCATCTCTACCAAAAATACAAAATTAGCAGGGCGTGGTGGCGCAAGGCTGGGGCAGGAGAATCGCTTGAACCCCGGAGGCGGAGGTTGTGGTGTGCGGAGATCGTGCCATTGCATTCCAGCCTGGGCGACAACAGCGAAAACTCCGTCTCGAAAAAAAAAAAAAAAGAAACTTTCTGGAGAGGAAGAACTGTGGATGATCCAGTAACACACATTTGGGTCTGGCCCAAGTTTCTGCTTCCCCATTCGCCAGGGGCAGCACGCCTCAGCTTCTCCTTCTCCAGGGGACCAGGTTTCTCTCTACTTGTTCCTTCCCTATACCCTCCTGGGAACAGGTTCCTTTCCTGGGCCCTCGCCGAGTAACCCGAAGAAAACAC
Source organism: Theropithecus gelada (assembly GCF_003255815.1). Lineage (NCBI taxonomy): Eukaryota > Metazoa > Chordata > Mammalia > Primates > Cercopithecidae > Theropithecus > Theropithecus gelada. The sequence goes on from NC_037677.1 coordinate 98,640,505, forward strand.
AGTAGCCTCACTGATTCCGTGTGAAGGGTGGGTTAAAGCCTGTCAGAGCCTGGAGAGGGACAGTACTGGAGCCCTTCCAGGACACCTGAAGACTTCGGACAAACCGGCTTTCCTCTAGCCCTGAGATTCTCAGAGGTGCCTTGCCCCACGCCCGCACCCCAGGACCAAGAACAACCGGAGAGGAGTCTCTCGAGGCAGCTGGCGGGGTCAAAGGTCAGCGCTTGGGAAGCCAGAAGGCCTCGCAGGGATAGGGGAGGGAGTGACGCGACCGGGACCAGTGGTCCAAGGGACCGGCTGCTGGAGGAGCGAAGCCGTTTCTCTCTAGGCTCGGCAGCCCCCAGGCCCAGCCCTCACCGGCACACGCAACCTCAGCAGCCGTCCTCCCTCCCTCTCCCCTCGCGTCTCCGTCTTCCCCTCGGCCAGCGCAAGCCCCGCCCCCAGAACCGCCTAGGGGCCAAGGCCTAGTATGGCAGGACCCACAGCGTTGGTGAGGTTCGAGGCCCGACCCGGGCCGGGCCGCCGCCGCTTACCGAGCCCGCGGCTCCTCCTCTACCACCCACGCCGTTCCCGGGCCCACTCGCTCCCGACGCTACCGACGCCGCCGCTGCTCCGGGCTCACGGGCGCGCTCCCGAACTCCCCGACCCTTCCCGTGTCCCCGCGCCCCGCCGGGTCCTAAAGCCTGGCGCGCAATGGGTTAGTTCACGCCCGCTTCCTGAGACCGGCTCAGACCACGACTCACAGCAAGCATCGCAAAGACTACAACTCCCGAAAGGCATCGCGAGAAATAAATTCGCAATGGAAATGTCTATTGAGGGCCTACTGGATCGCAATAGCAGTTTTCCGAAACATGGCCGACTCTTTCACCTCAGCAATTTTACGTCTAGGAATACATGTATCTAGAAATACTGGCGAAGTTTGGAAAGATATATTTTCCAAATGTGTATTACAACTTTGTACGTGAAAAATTGAAAACAAACTCATTCTTTCAACAAATATGTGTGTGCCTGATATGTGCAAAGCAGCGTGCGAAGCTCTATTAACTTGGCCAAAACCTGTTTTCTTTTCTTCTCCTTTTTTTTTTTTTTTTTTTTTGAGACAGGATCTTGCTCTTGCCCAGGCTGGAGTGCTGCAGTGGCACAATTATAGCTCACTGCAGCCTCCACCTCCTAGGCTCAAGCAGTCCTCCTGCCTCTGCCTCTCAAGTAGCTGGGATTACAGGCACGTGCCACCACTCCCTGCCTCTGAGTCTCTGTTTTCTTTTTTTTTTTTTTCCTTTGAGATGGAGTCTCACTCTGTTGCCCAGGCTGGAATGCATTGATGCGATCTCGGCTCACTGCAAACTCCGCCTCCCGGGTTCAAGAGAGTCTCCTGCCTCAGCCTCCTGAGTAGCTGGGATTACAGGAGTGTACCACCACGCCAGGCTAATTTTTGTATTTTTTAGTAGAGACGGGGTTTCACCATGTTGCCAGGCTGGTCTCGAACTCCTGACCTCAGGTGATCCACCCGCCTCTGCTTCCCAAAGTGCTGGGATTACAGGCATGAACCACCGCGCCCAGCCTGACTCTCTGTTTTTTAATACACAAATGGAAGGTTTAAAAAGATGTGCTGTGAGATAACAGCAAGAATACTATTAAAAAGAAAAAAAAAGTAAAAAAATTAAAATTAAGTCGGGCGCAGTGGCTCACACCTGTAATCCCAGCACTTTGGGAGGCTGAGGCGGGTGGATCACCTGAGGTCAGGAGTTCGAGACCAGCCTGGCCAACATGGTGAAACCCCGTCTCTACTAAAAATACAAAAAATGGCCAGGCGTTGTGGCAGGCCCCTGTAATCCCAGCTACTCGGGAGGCTGAGGCAGGAGAATCACTTGAACTTGGGAGGCGGAGGTTGCAGTAAGTCAAGATTGTGCCATCGCACTCCAGCCTGGGGGACAGGAGGGAGTTTTCGTCTAAAAAAAAAAAAAAAAAAAACTTAAAATTAGAAGATGTGCTGGACACTCACTATGTCTATGTGTGTATATGTGTGTGTTTCAATTCTTTTTTTTTTTTTTTTTTTTTTTTTTTTGAGACGGAGTCTCACTCTGTGGCCCAGGCTGGAGTGCAGTGGCGCAATCTCGGCTCACTGCGAGCTCCGACTCCCGGGTTCACGCCATTCTCCTGCCTCAGCCTCCCGAGTAGCCGGGACTACAGGCGCCCACCACTGCGCCCGGCTAATTTTTTCTATTTTTAGTAGAGACGGGGTTTCACCATGGTCTCGATCTCCTGACCTTGTGATCCGCCCGCCTCGGCCTCCCAAAGTGCTGGGATTACAGGCGTGAGCCACCGCGCCCGGCGTGTGTTTCAATTCTTATAATGACTTTATGAATAGGTACTTCAAGGTTCTAAGTAATTAAATACTAGCTTGCCTGATGTTCTAGAGTTTGTAAGAAGTGGAGAAGAGGCCAGGCGCGGTGGCTCACGCCTGTAATCCCAGCACTTTGGGAGGCCGTGGGTGGATCACTTGAGGTCAAGAGTTCGAGACCAGCCTGGCCAACATGGTGAAACACCCTCTCTACTAAAAATATAAAAATTAGCTGAGCGTGGTGGCAGGCACCTGTAATCCCAGCTACCCGGGAGGCTGAGGCAGGAGAATCTCTTGAACCCAGGAGGTGGAGGTTGCAATGAGCTGAGACGTGCCATTGCACTCCAACCTGGGCAACAGAGCGAGACTCCGTCTCAAAAAAAAAAAAAAAAGAAGTGGAGAAGAGTTCTGTGGGCAGCAAGCCACCCAGGTGCCGCAGCAAGAGACCAAAGGCACAAGCTATTCCAGTATAATAAAGAAAATAATTAAAATAAGAATAGTTATATTAGAAATAGAACATAGATGTGATTATATATGTGTTTGTTGTTGTTGTTGTTGTTGTTGTTGTTGTTGTTGTTGTTGTTTTTGAGACAGAGTCTCGCTCTGTCACCCAGGCTGGAGTGCAGCGGTGCGATCTCGGCTCACTGCAAGCTCCGCCTCCCGGACTCATACCATTCTCCTGCCTCAGACTCCCGAGTAACTGGGACTACAGGAGCCCACCACCACGCCCGGCTAATTTTTTGTATTTTTAGTAGAGACGAGGTTTCACCGTGTTAGCCAGGATGGTCTTGATCTCCTGACCTCGTGATCCGCCCGCCTCAGCCTTCCAAAGTGCTGGGATTACAGGTGTAAGCCACAGTGCCTGTAATTTAATTATTATTCATTAATAATATGTGAATATTATTAATCATTAGTTTGTAGCATTACTCTTTTATTAATAAGTTCTGTTTTACAATTATAACTTACGAAAACCAGGCCATACAGAGTTAGGAGCTGAAGGGACTCAGTGAGAAGTGACCAGGAGGCAAGAGTGTCACGCCCAGCCAGGGCCACTAGAGGGCTCCTTGGACTAGCAGTAGCGCCAGCGCCTGGGAAGGCACCTGTTACTTAGCAGACCAGGAAAGGAAGTCCCCCTTTCCCCCGGGGAGTTAGAGAACATTCTGCTCCACCACCTCTCAGTGGGAAGCCTGACATCAGCCAGGCCTACCCGCAGCCATCTGGAGGCTTAAACGTCTCCCTGTGATGCTGTGTTTCAGCGGTCACGCTCCTGCTTCACTTTCATGTTCCGCTGTGTACACCTGGCTCTGCCTTCTAGATAGCAGTAGCAGAACTAGTGAAAGTATTAAAGTCGTTGATCTTTTCGAGAAATGCATAGAAGAAATGATGATGTAAGCTGTCCCCTCTCTCTCTCCGCCTCAGCTACCAAATAGGGAAGGGCCCCCATCTGGTGGACACATGACTTGCGTGACCTTACCTATCGTTGGAGATGACTCACACTCCTTACCCGACCCCTTGCCTTGTATACAATAAATAGCAGCGCAGCCAGGCACTACCATACTCCGCGTCTTGGTGGTAGTGGTCCCCCAGGCCCAGCTGTCTTTTCTTCTCTTTGTCTTGTGTCTTTATTTCTACGATCTCTTATGTCTGCACATGAAGAGAAAACCACAGGCCCTGTAGGGCTGGACTCTACAGAGTTCAAACCCAGATCTCTCAAGAAAGTCCTCTCAATCCAGAAGTTCAGGTTTTACCTTGGTAGAGTTTTATTTTTCTTGTCTACTTACATAATAGTTTAAGACATGATTGGAGGTGAAAAAAATTACAGTTCTACTCTAATAGAATATAAAAGAGGCCGGGCGCGGTGGCTCAAGCCTGTAATCCCAGCACTTTGGGAGGCCAAGATGGGTGGATCACGAGGTCAGGAGATCGAGACCATCCTGGCTAACACGGTGAAACCCCGTCTCTACTAAAAAATACAAAAAACTAGCCGGGCGAGGTGGCGGGCACCTGTAGTCCCAGCTACTCGGGAGGCTGAGGCAGGAGAATGGCGTGAACCCGGGAGGCGGAGCTTGAAGTGAGCTGAGATCCGGCCACTGCACTCCAGCCCCGGCGACAGAGCCAGACTCCGTCTCAAAAAAAAA
>NC_037677.1:98645080-98645361 GCF_003255815.1 Theropithecus gelada
AGGCGGCCGGGCGCGGTGGCTCAAGCCTGTAATCCCAGCACTTTGGGAGGCCGAGGCGGGTGGATCACGAGGTCAGGAGATCGAGACCATCCTGGCTAACATGGTGAAACCCCGTCTCTACTAAAAATACAAAAAACTAGCCGGGCGTGGTGGCAGGCGCCTGTAGTCCCAGCTACTCGGAGGCTGAGGCAGGAGAATGGCGTGAACCTGGGAGGCGGAGCTTGCAGTGAGCCGAGATCGCGCCACTGCACTCCAGCCTGGGTGACACAGCGCGAGACTCC
>NC_037677.1:98645758-98751000 GCF_003255815.1 Theropithecus gelada
GCTTTTTTTTTTTTTTTTTTTTTTTGAGACAGAGTCTCAGTCTATTGCCCAAGCTGAAGTGCAATGGCGCCATCTTGGCTCACTGCAACCTCCACCTCCTGGGTTCAAGCGATTCTCCTGCCTCAGCCTCCCAAGTAGCTGGCATTATAGGCATGCGCCACCACACCCAGTTAATTATTGTATTTTTAGTAGAGACGGAGTTACTCCATGTTGGTCAGGCTGGTCCCGAACTCCTGACCTCAGCTGATCTACCCATCTCGGCCTCCCAAAGTGCTGGGATTACAGACATGAGCCACCACGCCCGGGTGTGCCTGATTTTTTTTTTTTCTTTTTCTTGAGAGGGAGTCTGGCTCTGTCGCCCAGGCTAGAGTGCAGTGTCCCAATCTCGGCTCACTGCAACCTCTGCCTCCTGGGTTCAAGCCATTCTCCTGCCTCAGCCTTCCGAGTAGCTGGGACTACAGGCGCCCACCACCACGCCCAGATAATTTTTTGTGTTTTTAGTAGAGACGGGGTTTCACTGTGTTAGCCAGGATGGTCTCAATCTCCTGACCTCAAGTGATCTGCCCGCCTCGGCCTCCCAAAGTGCTGGGATTACAGGCATGAGCCACCGCGCCCAGCCACCTGATTTCTTTTTAACAAAATTATTTTTCTGGCATGCTGCCATGGCTCATGCCTGTAATCTCAGCACTTTGGGAGGTCAAGGCAGGAGGACCGCTTGAGCTCAGAAGTTTGAGACCAGCTTGGGAAATATAATGAGATCTCATCTCTACTAAAAATTTAAAAAATTAGCTGAGTGCACCTGTAGTCCCAGCTACTTGGGAGGCTGAGGTTGGAGGATCGCTTGAGCCTGGGAGGTAGAGGCTACAGTGAACCACTGCACTCCAGCCTGGGCAACTGAGTGAGACCCTGTCTCAAATAAAATAAAATAAACAACATTTTTCCCCTTGGCACCTACTGAATATCCAATCCTGGGAGCAGTAAAAAGAAAAATAACGATCCTGAGAGTATATTGTAACAAAGTACAGGTACAGAGATAGAGATATATACAATTAAATGTTTTAAATCTCAATGAATACAGGCTGGAGTACAAAGGTTCAAGTTGTAAACGCCTTGAAAATTCAGAGAAGGGAAAATGTCATGTCACTCTCCAGAGGCTTTCTGAGAAAGGTGAAGATTGAGTCAAGGGTTAGAGGAGAGGAGAAAAAGAAAGAAGGTATGAGAATGGAGCAACACAATACATTGCCCATATCTATGCCAGGGAAGTCAATTTCATACAGATGCAGACTAGAATAAACATAGAAGGCCATATACTGAGTAGGTAAGAGCACTACCTCTGGAAAACTATGAAAAGGGATCCCAGATCTGCTACCCACTAACTCTATGACTGAGCAATTACTTGAGCTGTCTGAGACTTAGTTTCCTCATCTGGAAAATGGGCATAATAAAAACCCTATGCCATATTGTTTAGGTTATTCAGCATCACTAGGTGCAGCTTTCAAGGGCTTTAGTTCTTTTTTTTTTTTTTTTTTTGAGACGGAGTCTTGCTATGTTGGCCAGGCTGGAGTGCAGTGGCACAATTTCAGCTCACTGCAAGCTCCGCCCCCCAGGTTCACGCCATTCTCCTGCCTCAGCCTCCTGAGTAGCTGGGACTACAGGCGCCCACCACCACGCCTGGCTAATTTTTTTGTATTTTTAGTAGAGACGGAGTTTCACTGTGTTAGCCAGGATGGTCTCGATCTCCTGACCTCATGATCCACCCACCTCAGCCTCCCAAAGTGCTGGGATTACAGACGTGAGCCACCGCACCCAGCACTTTAGTTCTTGATCAAGAGATGTGGGCCGGGTGCGGTGGCTCATACCTGTAATCCTAGCACCATGGGAGGCTGGGGCGGGTGGATCACCAGGTCAGGAGATTGAGCCCATCCTGGCTATCATGGTGAAAAACCGTCTCTACTAAAAATACAAAAAATTAGCCAGGTGTGGTGGCATGCAACTGTAGTCCCAGATACTCAGGAGGCTGAGGCAGGAGAATGGCTTGAACCCGGGAGGCAGAGGTTGCAGTGAGCCCAAATCGCGCCACTGCACTCCAGCCTGGGTGACAATGAGACTCCCTGTCAAAAAAAAAAGAGAGAGAGAGAGATGCTAACAGGCTGGGCACAGTGGCTCATGCCTGTAATCCTAGCACTTCAGGAGGCCAAGACTGGTGGATTACTTGAGGTCAGGAGTTTGAGACCAGCCTGGCCAACATGGGGAAATCCTCTCTCTACTAAAAAAGTATACGTATACAAAAATTAGCCGGGCATGGTGTCAGGTGCCTGTACTCGGGAGGCTGAGGCAGGAGAATCATTTGAACCCAGGAGGCGGAGGTTGCAGTGAGTAGAGATAGTGGCACTGCACTCTAGCCTGGGCAACAAAGCAAGAGCCCACCTCAAAAAACAAAAGAGAGAGAGAGATGTAAAGTTAGTAAGAAGTGGAGAAGCATTTGAACCCAGATCTATTAGGAAACACCTCTTAACACAGAAGTTCAGGTTCTTCCTTGGTAGAGTTTTATTTTTCTTGTCTACTTACACAATAGTATAAGACATGATTGGCCGGGCACAGTGGCTTACACCTGTAATCCCAGCACTTTGGGAGGCCAAGGTGGGTGGATCACCTGAGGTCAGGAGTTGGAGACCAGCCTGGCCAAGATGGTGAAACCCCATCTCTACTAAAAGTACAAAAATTAGCCAGGCATGGTGGTGGGCACCTGAAATCCCAGTTACTTGGGAGGCTGAGGCAGGAGAATCCCTTGGACCCGGAGGCGGAGGTTGCAGTGAGCTTACATCGCGCCATTGCACTCTAGCCTGGGTGACAGAGCAAAACTCCATCTCAAAAAAAAAAAAAAAAAAAAAAGAAAGAAAGAAAAGAAAAAGAAAGAAAGACATGATGAGCAGTGTTTTTTGTTTGTTTGTTTGTTTTATTGAGACGCAGTTTCGCTCTTGTCCAGGCTGGAGTGCAATGGCGCGATTTCAGCTCACCACAACCTCCGGCTCCTGGGTTCAAGTGATTATCCTGCCTCAGTCTCCTGAGTAGCTAGGATTACAGGCATGCACCACCATGCCGGGCTAATTTTGTATTTTTAGTAGAGACAGGGTTTCTCCATATTGGTCAGGCTGGTATCGAACTCCCGAACTCAGGTGATCTGCCTGCCTCGGCCTCCCAAAATGCTGGGACTACAGGCACGAGCCACCGCACCCGGCCAATTTGCAGTTTTTTTAAAAAAATCAAAGTTGTGGCCGGGCGCGGTGGCTCAAGCCTGTAATCCCAGCACTTTGGGAGGCCGAGACGGGCGCATCACGAGGTCAGGAGATCGAGACCATGCTGGCTAACACGGTGAAACCCCGTCTCTACTAAAAAATACAAAAAATTAGCCGGGTGAGGTGGCGGGCGCCTGTGGTCCCAGCTACTCGGGAGGCTGAGGCGGGAGAATGGCGTGAACCCGGGAGGCGGAGCTTGCCGTGAGCTGAGATCCGGCCACTGCACTCCAGCCTGGGCGACAGAGCGAGACTCCGTCTCAAAAAAAAAAAAAAAAAAAAAATCAAAGTTGTACCCTAAAAGAATATAAAAAAGTGGGCAGGGGCAAAAGAAAGGTATAATGAAGTGAACCCCCGTAGAAGGTATAATCAGAATTTATTAATAACAGGTGCTATCTTCCAGCGCAGTGATCAGCTTGTATAGCACCAGAGATCATGGTATCTTGAACAAATTGTTCCTGCTAAAAAACAATTGTGGCCAGGCACGGTGGCTCACGCCTGTAATCCCAGCACTTTGGGAGGCCGAGGCGGGTGGATCACCAGAGGCCAGGAGTTTGAGACCAGCTTGGCCAAAGTGGCAAAACCCCATCTCTACAAAAAATACAAAAATTAGCTGGGCATGGTGGTGTGCACCTGTTATACAAGCTACTCAGGAGGCTGAGGTGGAAGAATTGCTTGGTCTCAGGAGGCAGAGGTTTCAGTGAGCCAAGATTGTGACACTGCACTCCAGCCTGGGGAGACAGCAAGACTCTATCTCAAAAAACAAAACAAAACAAAACAAAAAAACAGTTGTGCTTCCTACTTCTTAGTCTTCAGTGAGTGTCTTGGTTCACGACCATTTGCCACACCTGTTCTTCCTTTCTCCTGAAGATTCTGTGAGTCTGCTATGTTCTTCTAAATAACTTCATTTTTGCTTAAGACAGCCATGGTCTCTTTCTGTAAGGTTTTTTTGTTGTTGTTATTGTTGTTTTTTTTTTAAGAGACAGGATGCGGGCCGGGCGCGGTGGCTCAAGCCTGTAATCCCAGCACTTTGGGAGGCCGAGATGGGCGGATCATGAGGTCAGGAGATCGAGACCATCCTGGCTAACACGGTGAAACCCCGTCTCTATTAAGAAATACAAAAAACTAGCCGGGCGAGGTGGCGGGCGCCTGTGGTCCCAGCTACTCGGGAGGCTGAGGCCGGAGAATGGCGTGAACCCGGGAGGCGGAGCTTGCAGTGAGCCGAGATCGCGCCACTGCACTCCAGCCTGGGTGACAGAGCGAGACTCCGTCTCAAAAAAAAAAAAAAAAAAAAAGAGACAGGATGCTTGCCATGTTGCCCAGGCTGTAGTGCAGTGGCTATTCACAGGCACAGTCATTGCACACTGCAGACTCCAAGTCCTGGCCTCAAGCAATCCTCTCGCCTCAGCCTCCTGTGTAGCTGGAACTGCATGCTTGAGCCACCATGCCTGGCCTACTTCTGTAATTTTTAAGGAAAAGTTTTCTAAGTGATATCATACACACAAACGTGTGCCCATGAAAATGTAATGATTCCTTCACCAAACATCTGTTGGAGACTTTCTTTGTGTCAGGTTCTACTCTAAATATGAGGATATGATACAAAAACAAAATAAATCTATGTCAACTAAGAGCAATTGAAGCAGGAACAGTTTGGGGCAGGAAGATGATGTTTAGGACATGTTGAGATTGAAATGTCTGTGAGATGAGCCATTCAGGCAGAAATAAATATTTAGTAGACATTTGGATACTCTTTTTTTTTGGAGCTTAGCAGAGACGTCTGGGCTGTAGGCAAAAGAAAAAAAGAAAGGGGCTCAAGATGGAATCAGGATATAGGAGGAAGAGCACATTTAAAGGGTGATGGAGAGGCCAGGTGCAGTGGCTCACGCTTGTAATTCTAATATTTGGGGAGGCTAAGGCAGGCAGATCACTTGAGGCCTGGAGTTCGCGACCAGCCTGGTCAACCAACATAGCAAAACTAAAAATACAAAAATACAAAATACTACTAAAAATACAAAAAGTAGCTGGGCGTGGTGGTGCACTTCTGAAATCCCAGCTACCAGGGAGGGAGACTTAGGCAGGAGAATCACTTGAACCTGGGAGATGGAGGCTTCAGTGAGCCAAGATTGTGCCACTGCACTTCAGCCTGGGCAATGGAGCAAGACTCTGTTTCAATAAATAAATAGGCCAGGCACAGTGGCTCATGCCTGTAATCCCAGCACTTTGGGAGGCCGAGGAGTGTGAATCACAAGGTCAAGATATCAAGACCATCCTATCCAACAAGGTGAAACCCTGTCTCTACTAAAAATACAAAAATTTCCAAGACCGTGCTGCTGCACTCCAACCTGGGTGACACAGTGAGACTCCATCTCAAAAAAAAAAAAAAATTAGCTGGGCGTGGTGGCAGGTGCCTGTAATCCCAGCTACTCGGGAGGCTGGGCAGGAGAATCGCTTGAACCCAGGAGACAGAGGTTGCAGTGAGCCAAGATGGCACCACTGCACTCCAACCTGGGCGGCAGAGTGAGACTCTGTCTCAATCAATCAGTCAATCAATCAATCAATAAATAAAGGATGGAGGAAGATGAACCAAAGGCAAATAAAACTCTGAAGGTAGTGCTATCTTAAAAAAAAAAAAAAAAAAAGGAAAACCAGCCAGGAAAGATGCAGTGGAAACCACAGGAGGGACTTTCAACGAGAAGGTTGTCAAGTAAAAATGTCCTTGAAGACCTCAGCAAAAGCTACTTCAGGGAAATAGTGGGTTGATAGAAGGAAAGAAAGTGGAGGTGGCAAATGTAGCATCCTTGCATGAAACTTGACAGAGAAAGGAAAGGGGGAGGAAGTGATGGAGGTGGAAGTGGGGAGATGAGGATGAAAGAACGAATTCCAACACAGGAGAGATGAGAGGGTATTTCTATGTTGATGGCAAGAGGACGGAATGAGGCCAGTGAAACAGAAATGGATGCAAGTTCTCAAGGAAGGTAGGGGCCAGGGAGGAGAGGCAGGGCTCATAAAGAGGGATTGGCCTTGGAGAGAGGAGGAAAACTGCTCACCTGAAGAGGTGGTCAAGATGTGGAAGGAGCCCTACATACAAATCTGTAGGTTTTACTGCTTCTAAAGTATGTTTCTCTGTTTTGGTTTGGGTGATGAGTTGTTGATATGATAAAGTGATTTGGTGCACTGACTCTGGAGCCAGAGTGCCTGTGGTTGGAATCCCACCTCCACCACTTACTACCTGCTTGATCTTAGTCAAGTTATTTAATCTCTCTGTGCTTCATCCTCCTTATCTGTAGAAGGGATTAGGGGATAGAGAGGGCTGTCACATAGTGATATGGAAGTGGTTTTCTTTTCTTTCTTTCTGTTTTTCTTTCTTTCTTTTTTTAAATTTTCATAGAAACAAGGTCTCCCTATGTTGCTCAGGCTGGTCTCGAACGCCTGGCCTCAAGCAATCCTCCCACCTCAGCCTCCCAAAGTGCTAAGATTATAGGAGGGAGCCACCGCACCACATGTTTATTACTATTTCCACTAGATTGTCATCTCCATGAGGTTGAGGTTTTCTATTTTGTTTAGGGCTGTCTACTCAGAGCCTGGCACAAAGCATGTGCTCAACAAAAATTTCCTGAATGAGTAAACTGGGGTGAAATCCTTGGGAGAGGGGCTCAGGGGGCTAGAATCCCTATTCCTGCGTCGGACTCCGGGCCACTGGGCCGCGTCCTGGGGTCTGGGGAAGGGCCTCCCCCTACGCCGAGAGCGTCCCCGGGCGGGCGCGGTGCAGGCGCTGAGCCCCTAGGGCGCTCCCGTGGCTCCTCCCCCGGCGAGCGTGTAGTGCTGGCCCGGCGACTGCAGGAGCCATCCCGGAGCCGGCCTGGCGGGGCGGGGCGGAGTCGACGCTTAGCCCGGCCTCTGCTCACCTCATCCACGGGAGACGGAAGTCTTGGCCCTGCTTGGCTCCCCCGAGAATCGGGCCTCGTCCTGCCGGGCGGCTGGACCTGGGCAAAGCCTGGGCGCGCTCACGCGCGGCGGCGCCATGAAGCGCTCGGGGACTCTGCGGCTGCTCTCGGACCTGAGTGCCTTCGGCGGCGCGGCGCGGCTCCGGGAGCTGCTGGCCGGGGACCCAGCGGTACGAGTCCGCGGCAGCCCGGACGGCCGCCACCTGCTGCTCCTGCGACCCCTGGGGACGGTAGCCCCGCAGCTGCTGGTCGCGGCTCGAGGGCCCGGCGCGGAGCTGGAGCGGGCCTGGCCGGTAGGCCAGCCCTCCCCGCTGGACGCCTTCTTCCTGCCGTGGCCAGCGCGGCCGGCGCTGGTGCTGGTGTGGGAGAGTGGCCTGACCGAGGTGTGGGGCGCGGGCGTGGGGCCTGGCTGGCGACTGCTGCAGAGCACCGAGCTGTGTCCGGGCGGGGGAGCCCGCGTGGTGGCAGTGGCGGCGCTCCGAGGCCGCCTGGTGTGGTGCGAGGAGCGCCAAGCCGGGTCCGAGGGCCCGTTAGGGCCGCCAGCAACTGCTTTCAGCCACTGTGTGTGCGTCCGGACCCTGGAGCCCAGCGGGGAAGCTAGCACCAGCCTGGGCCGCACGCACGTCCTGCTGCACCACTGCCCCGCTTTCGGGCTGCTGGCCTCCTGCAGACACCTCTTCCTGGTGCCCACTGCCACCACCTGGCCTGGCGTGGCCCACGTTCTACTCATCTGGAGCCCAGGCAAGGGCAAAGTGATGGTGGCTGCCCCACGGCTTGGCCTCTCCTACAGTAAGAGTCTGAATCCTGGACGAGGGGACACGTGGGACTTCCGGACCCTGCTCCGAGGTCTTCCTGGGTTGCTGTCCCTCAGAGAGCCACTGGCTGTACACACCTGGGCCCCAACTCCCCACGGCCTGCTGTTGCTTGACTTTGGGGGCACTGTGAGCCTAGTGCAGTCCCACGGTGGTACCCGGGCAGTGGGCATCCTGCAGGAGGCACCTGTAGGCCCGCGGGGGTCTGCAGCCCTAGGCACATTTCAGGGCACTCTGGCCTGTGTGCTGGGCTCCACATTGGAACTGCTGGACATGGGCAGTGGGCAGCTGCTGGAGAGGAAGGTCCTAAGTACAGACAGGGTACATCTGCTGGAACCGCCAGCCCCCGGCATGGAGGATGAGGAAGAGCTGGAGACCCGAGGGAGTCTTCGTCTGCTTTCAGCCTTGGGTCTGTTTTGTGTGGGCTGGGAAGCCCCACAGGGTGTTGAGCTGCCTTCAGCCAAGGATCTGGTGTTTGAGGAGGCTTGCGGGTACTACCAGCGGCGGAGCCTGCGGGGTGCCCAGCTCACTCCAGAAGAACTGAGACACAGCAGCACATTCCGGGCACCTCAGGCCCTGGCCTCCATCCTCCAGGGCCACCTGCCCCCATCTACACTGCTGACCATGTTGAGGACCGAGCTTCGGGATTACCGAGGCTTAGAGCAGCTAAAGGCCCAGCTGGTGGCTGGCGATGATGAGGAGGCTGGTTGGACTGAGCTGGCAGAGCAGGAAGTGGCACGCCTGCTGAGGACCCAGTTGATAGGAGACCAGCTGGCCCAGCTCAACACTGTTTTCCAGGCCCTTCCTACAGCAGCCTGGGGTGCCACCCTCAGGGCCCTGCAGCTCCAGCCAGATGGGAATGGCAAGCTGAGGTCCCAAGCACCCCCTGATGTGTGGAAGAAAGTGTTAGGGGGAATAACTGCTGTAAAGGAACCCCCCAATGGGATACTGCCCCCCTTTGAACTCCTCTGCCAATGTCTGTGCCGGCTGGAGCCTCGATGGCTGCCACCTTTTGTGGAGCTGGCTCAGCAGCAGGGTGGGCCGGGCTGGGGGGCAGGGGGCCCGGGACTGCCCCTGTATCGCCGAGCCCTGGCAGTGCTAGGTGAGGAGGGGACCAGGCCTGAGGCTCTGGAGCTAGAGCTGCTCTTGAGCAGTGGGCGGCCCAAAGCTGTGCTCCAAGCTGTCGGGCAGCTGGTGCAAAAGGAGCAATGGGATCGGGCTCTGGATGCAGGCCTGGCCCTCGGCCCCTCCAGTCCCTTGCTTCGAAGTGAAATCTTCAAACTGCTGCTGGCCGAGTTTGCCCAGCACCGCCGGCTTGATGCTCACCTTCCCCTCCTTTGCCGCCTGTGCCCACCAGAACTGGCTCCAGCTGAGCTCCTGCTTCTACTGAGGACATACCTCCCAGATGAGGTGGGGCCCCCTACCCCATTTCCTGAGCCTGGAGCAGAGCCCCCTCTCACTGTGGGCTTACTCAAAGCCCTGCTGGAGCAGACTGGGACTCAAGGATGGCCCTCAGGCCCAGTTCTAAGCCCATATGAAGACATCCTATGGGACCCTAGCACTCCACCCCCGACTCCACCTCGGGACCTATGACTACCCTTCAGGCATCAGAACACTCAGGACCTGGAGGCTTGCTTGGACAGGTCCTCTGTGTCACTGACACAGGAAATCATTTCTGGGACACAGTGATCAGGGAAGGGTGCGTGGGACTTGGAGGGGCCCATGGTGGACCTGTGTATGCAATATTCTTCTGTCATCTGGAGCTATTTTTAAGATATGTGTGTGAAATATATACATAGTTTAATATATACACAGTTGTGTGTTTTTAAACAGCTACGGGTCTCAGAGGATGCAGGTTATAGAGGGACTGGTTGGACCTGGATCTTTTGGCTAAAGTCCCCACTTCCAATCATGAAAATAGTTAACATTTATGAGCATTTAATACATGCCAGGCATTCTACTCATCTTTATATAATCCCTCATTTAATGCTTCTCATAACCCCAGTGGGGAAAGTACTGATGTTATTCTCATTTTACAGGAAATAGAAGTTTAGAAAAATTAAATGACTTGACCAAGTTCATTTGGCTAGAAAGTAGCAGCTCAAAGATTGAAGCCACCTCACTGAAACAGCCCAGTAGCTCCCACCTGCTTGGGCTTGAATGTGCTGTCCATCCCTGGCTTCAAGCTGGCTTCTGTGGCCTGCTGAGAGGAGGAGGACTACAGAGCTCCACCCTTCCTTTCCCCAGGACTTCTCTGCTCTGGAGTAGGAACTTTGCTGGGCCCTGGGTCCTTGCTTGTCTCCACCAGGATTTCTAGAGCAGCCCTTAGTTTAGGGGAAGACTTGCCACAGACAGGAGAGCTGCCTGAGAGCTCTCTGGCTCAGTAACAAAATTCACTGGGAGCAGAGCTACCTGGAGAGCCCCATATTTCTGCTGACTCCCCCAAGTCAAGAAATAAGAGCATCTGCAACACAGATCTCTGCTTGTCTGGATTTATTCAACAGGCTCACCTCTGAAGAGGCCTTTGCCCTATGCTCACTTCTACCCAAGTAACCCCTCAGCCTAGCCTAGGATAGACCCCTGGTTCTAGCTTAGGGTAGGACCCTGGATGCAGCTACTCAGCATCATCCCCAGTCCCAGATACTCCTTGTCTAGGGTTGGGGCCAAGGTTAGGGCTGCCGCTTAGCTTTGTCCTCAGCTGGGACCTGCAGCTTAGATGCTGGTAGCCTTAACCTGGGTTTAAGGTGGACTCAGGCTAGGACTAATGAGACTAGGGACAGTTCCTGTCTCTCAGAGGAGAGAAGTAGCTACTTAGTCTTATCCATGGCTGGTGTTAACTCTTCAGCCTCATAGAGGCCATGAGGTGGCTCATCTACATGGCCAAGTCCTGAGGTACCATCTTAGCCTCCTCCAGAGCTTGGATGGCCCTTGTCCTTGCCCTCAAGCCAGACTGCCTACCAATACTTGGAGTCAAGCTGCTGTTCTTCCCAGAGGCCCAGGGCTAGGGACAGTCCCAATCTAGGCCTCCACCTCAGCCCCTTCCTGGTCTGGAAGGAGTTCCTCTTCTTGGTCTTGAAACTAGGCTCATCATGGCTCCTCAATGGGAAGCTGCTTCCTGTTTATGATCCTGCTTAATCATTGTTGCTTCTTCTCAAATCTCCCAAGCCTGAGATTTGGCTTGGTCCTCCTTTTGTGCCCGGAAGAGAAGGAATTCTACTCATTGGGCTCCTGGGGGCATGGGTAAGGGAAGGAAGCCAGGTTTTTCCTTAAGACTGTATGGCTCAAGGAAGTTCCCTGGGACCACCCACTAGTAGGGCCTCCAGATGAAGGCCACCCACCCCAGCAGCTCTGAGCAGAGCAGGTGTACTCAGATGGTGACTTTTACCTGCTTTTACAGGCTTGGTGCTTGATCACATTAGCCTTATTCTTCCTTTCAATGTGGAAGGTGCAAGTGATCCCAAACTGCATCTCAGGACTTTGGGAACAGTTCAGGGATCATTGTGTGACTGAGTTTTTCTTTTTTTTTTGTTTGAGACGGAGTCTTGCTGGAGTGCAAGTGGCGCAGCCTCGGCTCACTGCAAGCTCCGCCTCCCAGGTTCATGCCATTCTCCTGCCTCAGACTCCCGAGTAGCTGGGACTACAGGTGCCCGCCACTGTGCCCAGCTAATTTTTTTGTATTTTATTAGTAGAGACGGGGTTTCACCGTGTTAGCCAGGATGGTCTCCATCTCCTGACCTCGTGATCTGCCCACCTCAGCCTCCCAAAGTGCTGGCATTACAGGCGTGAGCCACCGCACCTGGCCGTGCGTTTTAATGGAGTTCCTGAGCGGGCTATCAGACAGAGGTCTCTGAATAGGAGGGTGGAGATCTTAAGCCAAAGTCCTTGGCCTTGGGTACCTGAGAAAGGGGTAAATTCTGGCATTGATGGGCTTCATTTTTACTTTTTTTTTGAGATGAAGCTTCGTTCTTGTTTTCCAGGCTGGAGTGCAATGGTGCGATCTCGGCTCACTGCAACCTCCACCTCCTGGGTTCAAGCAATTCTCCTGCCTCAGCCTCCTGAGTAGCTGGGATAACAGACATGCACCACCATGCCCGGCTAATTTTGTATTTTTAGTAGAGATGGGGTTTCTCCATGTTGGTCAGGCTGGTCTCAAACTCCTGACCTCAGGTGATCCGTCCATCTCAGCCTCCCAAAGTGCTGGGATTACAGGTGTGAGCCACTGCGCCCAGCCTTTTGCTTCTGTTTTTAAGAGACAGGATCTTGCTATGTTGCCCATCCTGGAGTGCAGTGGCTTATGGGCTCAAGCAATCATCCTGCCTCAGCCTCCCAAGTAGCTGGAACTATAGACACAGGCCATTATGCCTGGGTTGGTTGCCTTTTTCCTTTTCTTTTCTTTTTTTTCTTTTTTTTTCTTTTTTTTTTTTTTTTGAGACGGAGTCTTGCTGTGTGGCCCAGGCTGGAGTGCAGTGGCGCGATCTCGGCTCACTGCAAGCTCCGCCTCCCGGGTTCACGCTATTCTCCCGCCTCAGCCTCCGAGTAGCTGGGACTACAGGCGCCCGCCACGACGCCCGGCTAGTTTTTTATATTTTTAGTAGAGACGGGGTTTCACCATGGTAGCCAGGATGGTCTTGATCTCCTGACCTTGTGATCCACCCGCCTCGGCCTCCCAAAGTGCTGGGATTACAGGCTTGAGCCACCGCGCCCGGCCTTTTTTTTTTTTTTCTTGAGAAAATTTCTTGCTATGTTGCCCAGGCTGGACTTGAACTCCTGGACTCAATCAGTCCTCCCACCTCAGTCTCTCAAGTAGCTGGGATTTTAGGAAAATGCCACCTCACCCAGCTGCTGAAGGTTTTGGGTGGTGGACAAGGTCTCAGATCCAAGGTCCCAGGACAGGACTGGAGTAGGGGTGTCTGAAGTCCCTGGGAAGGTGAGGGGAGGATCCTAAGCCAGTGGGCAGGAGCGTTTCCATAGGTGTGCCTCACCTCAGGAGCTCTCTCAGGTTCACATGGCAGTAAAGCTAGGCACAAGGAGTGCTACACAGTAGTCCCAGCAAGCATCTTGGGTGAAGGTGAGGAAGCAGCGCGCAAGGTTCCTTCAACTGCCTATGTGGCCTCAGGGACCCAAGCCTCCCTTTTCCTTTTCTTTTTTAAATTTTAGTATTATTATTATTATTATTTTGAGACAGAGTCTTGCTCTGTTGCCCAGGCTGGAGTGCAGTGGCACGATCTCAGCTCACTGCAAGCTCCACCTCTCAGGTTCACGCCATTCTCCTGCCTCAGCTTCCTAAGTAGCTGGGACCACAGGTGCCCACCACCACGCCTAATTTTTTTTTTTTTTGTATTTTTAGTAGAGACGGGGTTTCACATGTTAGCCAGAATGGTCTCGATCTCCTGACCTCATGATCCGCCCGCCCTGGCCTCCCAAAGTGCTGGGATTACAGGCGTGAGCCACTGCGCCCGGCCTTTCTTTTCTTTTCTTTTTTTTTTTTTTTTTTGAGATGGAGTCTTGCTCTGTCACCCAGGTTGGAGTGCAGTGGCTCAATCTCAGCTCACTGCAACCTCCGCCTCCCAGGTTCAAGCGATCCTCCTTCCTCCTGAGTGGCTGGGACTATAGGTGTGCACCACCATGCTCGGTTAATTTTTGTATTTTTTAGTAGAGATGGATTTTCACTATGTTGCCCAGGCTGGTCTTGAACTCCTGACCTCATGATCCACCATAATAATATAATATTATTATATAATAATAATAATAATTATTATTATTATTATTGAGACAGAGTTTCACTCTTGTTACCCAGGCTGGAGTGCAAAGGTGTGATCTTGGCTCATCACAACCTCTGCCTCCTGGGTTCAAGCGATTCTCCTGCCTCAGCCTCCCAGGTAGTTGGGATTACAGTCATGCACAACCATGCCTGGCTAATTTTGTATTTTTAGTAGGGACGGGGTTTCTCCATGTTGGTCAGGCTGGTCTTGAACTCCTGACCTCAGGTGATCTGCCTACCTCGGCCTCCCAAAGTGCTGGGATTACAGGTGTGAGCCACTGCAACCGGCCTAATTATTATTGCGAATGCAGGAACTGACAAGGCCCTATGACCTGGAGTGAAAAGAAGGGATTAAGCTCTGGCCTGTAGAGATTATCTGCCTCTCTTCCTTTCTTTTCATAAGCCAGACTGACTCTTTGGTTGATCCAGCCCTGAAATTGATGGCAGTAAGTCAGGTGGATCTGAAGGCAGAACCCAGCCAAGGACAGTGGCAAGGGTGAAGAAGCCACTGAGTTGGGACCATCTTGGGAGTTGAGGTGGAGGTGAAAGGAATGGACATGACTGGTATTACCCAGTGCCCCCAATCCCCAAACCAGGAGAGTTTGAGAAGGGATAGGAAAGTCTGAGTAGCCAGGTGTGGTGGCTCATGCCTGTAATCCCAGCACTTTGGGAGGCCGAGGCGGGCAGATCACAAGGTCAGGAGATCGAGACCATCCTGGCTAACACGGTGAAACCCCGTCTCTACAAAAAATACAACAAAAAGTAGCCAGGCGTGGTGGCAGGCGCCTGTAGTCCCAGCTGCTGGGGAGTCTGAGGCGGGAGAATGGCGTGAACCCGGGAGGCGGAGCTTGCAGTGAGCCAAGATCGCGCCACTGCACTCCAGCCTGGGCGACAGAGCAAGACTCCATCTCAAAAAAAAAAAAAAAAGAAAGAAAGAAAGCCTGAGTCAATGAGGTTCCAGGGAAGAGACTGGTGACAGGGGCTAGTGGAAATTGTGGGTTGAGGTCAAAGGTCTGGAAGATTGATCCCTACGTTGAATATGGTCATCCAGGCTGGGCACTGTGGCTCACACCTATAATCCCAGCACTTTGGGAGGCTGAGGCAGGCAAATAGATTGAGCCCAGGAGTTCAAAACCAGCCTGGGCAACATGGCAAAACCTTGTCTCTACAAAAAACAAAAAATTAGCCAGATACGTTGGCACACACCTGTCATCCCAGCTTCTAGGGAGGTTGATGTGGGAGGATTGCTTGAGCCCAGGAGGTCAAGGCTACAGTGAGCTGTGATCACGCTACTGCACTCCAATCTGGGTAACAGAGTGAGACCCTGTCTAAGAAATAAAAATAAAAATAAATAAGGCCCTCCAGGGGCCATGTTCTTCCTAACCTGTCCTTAGGAAGTGTTCACACTGTACAGATGTAGCAGTTTGGTTCACACTGACCCGGGTAATCGGGAAAGGAGAAGGAGAGCCAGAAAGTGGGGAGGAGGGAGCTCTAGATTCCCAGGTCTATAAGGAGCCACCCTGGGCTGGAATGCTTGGCAGCCTTACTGCCCTGGAATGAAGGGAGAAAAGTCCTGAGTGTCTCCGCCATACCACCTCAGTCTCTTCTTAGGCACAGGCTCCCCCTGGTGGTTACTCTTGTCACTGCCAACTCCACCCATTGCCCTCAAACATGCACACTTGCCCATTTCTCAACTAAGGACTGAGGAAGCCTCTGGATGTAGTAAATGGAGCGTCTCTTAGAGCAAGAGAGGAGAAGAGAGAAGGAGAGATTCAAGGAACAGAATCTTGGAGAAGAGAAAGGGCCCTGGACTTGTACTAGGACGGTATCACCCAGAAGAAAGGGGGCCTGGGCTGGCAGGATTCTTCATCTCCAGGATTGGAAGTCTGTTCCAGCTACCAACCTCACTTAGATAATTTGGTCTAACTGGGGAGGAAGTTGAGGGCACACAGCAAAGTTTCCTGGGAGGGCATAACAAGTTCACATTTTATATGAACTTGAAGTACAGGAAGATGCTGGTACTTTCAAAACAAAGTCTCACTTGATGCACGAAATATGAAATAGAGGTGAGCCCCCCGCCAATAAAAATATTTCCCAGAATCACAATTTCAAGGCTCACAGACCATGAGAATTATAAACTTTGCTTACACTATTACTGCATGGGTCCCTGTTTCTACTGTAAATAAAAATTTAGGTGGGGAGAGGGGATGAATCAGGCTGTGAGGTCAGGACTGAGTGCCCAGAGTCACTCCCAGTGGTGGACAGAAGACTTAGAGTGCTTTCTCCTGTAATCCCCAAACAGAGGGCCTGGGCCTGCCTCTGAAGGTCTCTGCACAAGAGCAAGACAGGACAGGAGCAAGAACAAAGGCAAGGAGAGACAGAATCAGAGAGATGAGGAAGAAGATGGGGCTGGACTGGATGCAGACAATGAAAAGGAGAGATGACAGATGGGAATGGGGAGAGGGGCCTAGGAGGGAGACGCAGGGAAATTTGCTCACTCTGGGGAAAAGAGGAAGCTCTCAGGTATGAATGCTGGGAGGATGAAGGAAGGCACAGAGAGAAGGTCCTTTGGGACCTGTCACCAGAATTATGGCCAATGCATAAAGCCAATGGGGCAGCTGAGCTAGATCTGATCTTCCAGAAGTTTCCATTATCTAGAGAATACAGGAAAAGAGAAGGAGCTGTGATGGGCTGAGGAAAGGGGAATGGTGACCTCCACCAAGAAAGAGGAAGACCCATCTCATCCTGGGCCTCCTGGAGGCCCTGGAGGAGCAAACTATTCAGGCTTTACATAGATTTCAGGTCCTCAGGCTTTGGCAATCATTTGGATTCCAAGGTAATATGCAGTCATCTCAAATTCTATTATTTTTGTTTTATTCTGGAGAAAAGTGGGGAAGGTGGGCATTGACCTCATCTCTAGCAGCCCCAGGTAAGCTCTAGGAACAGCCTGGAGCCTCAGAATTGAGGGGCAGGCCTTTCCTACAGAGCTCTGATGCTGGGGGTGGGAAGGCTATTGGGAGCCACAGTAGAGGAAGGGAAGGAAGGGTAGACTGAAGGGACGTATTGGGTCAGGGGGACACAGAGATCCTAGGTCAGTTCCTAGGACGAGGCAGGGGGGATGCTGATCTAGGTATCACTGAGATAGTTGTCCAGATGGGAAATCAACTGACTGCTTATGACTGACTAGATAAGCTCGTTATTCTCACAGCTTCTTTGGGATAGTGAAGTGTCAGTGTGGGGTATGGGATTTACAGGGAGCCTAGGGAGTGGGGACGGACACATCAGCAACCACTTCCTCCCCCCACCATACTGGTCAGACCATAGTGAATTCCCTAGTGAGTAGGTCTCCCCTGCGAATGTTGGGAAAGGGAAGGACATAATGTGGCTTTTACTGGGAATAAAGAAAGAGTTGCAGCCGGGTGCGGTGGCTCATGCCTGTAATCCCAGCACTTTGGGAGGCCGAGGCAGGTGGATCACGAGGTCAGGAGATCGAGACCATCCTGGCTAACACAGTGAAACCCTGTCTCTACTAAAAATAAAAAAATTAGCTGGGTGTGTTGGCGGGCACTTGTAGTCCCAGCTACTTGGGAGGCTGAGGCAGGAAAATGGCGTGAACCCAGGAGGCAGAGCCTGCAGTGAGCCGAGATCACACCACGGCACTCCAGCCTGGCGACAGAGCGAGACTCCGTCTCAAAAGAAAAAAAAAAAAAAATGGTTGCTTGGGAGGAGGAGATGGAAATGGCTCCAAAGTGGAAGGTTGGAAGTGAATAGCCAGGAAGCATCAAACCAGAAAAGGGAGTCAGAAAGAGAGCAAGGATCAGGCATGGTGACTCACGCCTGTAATCCCAGCACTTTGGGAGGCTGAGGCGGGCAGATCGCTTGAGGTCAGGAGTTCAAGACCAGCCCGGGCAACATAGTGAGACCCCCGTCTCCACAAAAAATACAAAAATCAGCCAGGTGTGGTGGTATGCACCTGTAGTCCCAGCTACTTGGGAGGTTGAGGTAGGAGAATCACTTGGGCCTGGCAGGTTGAGGCTGCAGTGAGCCAAGATCATGCCACTGCAGCCTGGGTGACAGAGCAGGACCCTGCCAGAAAGAAAGAAAGAGAGAGAGAGGAGGGAGGGAGGGAGGCAGGGAGGGAACACTGGATTTCCTAAACCTCTGTGGCTTCTCTAATAAAGGATACAGCTTCTCTTTGTAGAATGCAGCACCTGCCCATGTGGCCCCAGAAAACCTTGAAGGGGCGTGGTTTCGTTTTCATGGCAAGTCTAACTGGAGCTGGGAATGGGCTCTTGACCCCATGTTTCTCACTCTGTTAGCCTGTCCCTCTTCCCCTTAATATCAGCAGTCAGACCCACAAGGAGAAGAGGCCTCAGTGTTTGGCATGAGGGAACACCAGAAGAGAACTTGTGGTCCATCCATTTTTCTCTTGTGAATAGTTTTTTGGAAGCTAAGCTCGAAGGGGTCAAGGAGGCAGGGACAGCTGAGGAGTCATCAATAAAACAAAAGGTCTGGGAGCAGTGTAATCCTAGCTACCAAGAGGCTAAGGCGGGAGGATTCCTTGAGCCTAGGAGTTTGAGGCTGCAGAGAGCTACGATCTTGCTACTCCAGCCTGAGTGATAGAGCAAGACCTCATCTATTAAAAAAAGAAAAGTCTGCCTGGGGGTGGTGGCTCACGCCTGTAATCCCAGCACTTTGAGAGGCTGAGGCGGGGAGATCACAAGGTCAGGAGATCAACACCATCGTGGCTAAAACAGTGAAACCCCATCTCTACTAAAAATACAAAAATTAGCTGGGCATGGTGGCGTGTGCCTGTAATCCCAGCTACTTGGGAGGCTGAGGCAGGAGAATCGCTTGAACCTGGAAGGAGAGGTTGCAGTGACCCGAGACTACACAGACTGCACTCCAGCATGGGCAACAGAGTCAGACTCCGACTCAAAAAATAAAATAAAAAGAAAATAAAAAGAAAAAAAGAAAAGAAAAGAGCAGCAGATCTCAGTCAGTTGCAAGTCAGCCCTGTGCCTCCCAACTCTGTCCCCCAGCTTCAATTGCCCACCATACCCTGTCAAGCCCTGGTCATCCCTTTTCTTTCCTCACATCTGTCCCAGGTCAGTGCTCAGATCCCTGTCTCTCAAAGGGATGGATTATGAACTTGTGCATATTAATAGTTGAATCCACAGAGTCTATTAGTACACCAAATTTCTTTTTTTTTTTTTTTAAATGGAATCTTGCCCTGTCACCCAGGCTAGAGTGCAGTGGTGCGATCTCAGCTCACTGCAACCTCCGCCTCCTGGGTTCAAGTGATTCTCCTGCCTCAGCCTCCTGGGTAGCTGGAATTACAGACACACAGCCACCACGCCTGGCTAATTTTTGTATTTTCAGTAGAGACAGGTTTTCTCTATGTTGGCCAGGCTGATCTCGAACACCTGATCTCAGGTGAGCCACCTGCCTCAGCCTCCCAAAATGCTGGAATTACAGGCGTGAACCACCACATCTGGCCCAAATTTTTTTTTTCTTTTTTTTTTTTTTTAGAGATGGAGTCTCGCTTTGTCACCAGGCTGGAGTGCAGCGGCATGATCTTGGGCTCACTGCAACTTCCACCTCCTGGGTTCAAGCAATTCCCCTGCCTCAGCCTCCCTAGTAGCTGGGACTACAGGCGCGTGCCAGCATACTCGGCTAACTTTCTTTGTATTTTAGTACAGACGGGGTTTCACCATGTTGGCCAAGATGGTCTCCATCTCATGACCTCGTGATCCATCTGCATTGGCTTACCAAAGTGTTGGGATTACAGGAGTGAGCCACCACACCTGGCCAAATTTCTTAAAATTTGAATTCAGCAAATCTTGTGTTTCATCAACTCTGTTGACATCCCAATGTCTTCCAGCTGGGTATTCACATTGATGGGGGCAGATGGTAGAAATGGGATGGTAATGTAAAAGTGGGATCTGGAGCTCGGAAGATACCCCCATCCCATGCCTACCACAACATCTGTGCCTTTCTGCTCACTATTTTTGGGCTACCATAGACAGACTATAGGTCCCCTGATAATATTGCAATTTTCTCTAACCCCAACTCCATGGGACGGATTACAGGAAAAGGGAGATTGGAGGTCAGCCCTACTAAGACCTCCTTGGACTGAGACCCTTTAGTCTTTGCGGCTCTCCTAGAAATATTTCCTTAAGGAGTCTGTTCCTGCATGGGGCTGAGGAAATACAGAGGTGAGAATAACCAATTAGGACGGGGCACGGTGCTCACGCCTGTAATCCCAGCACTTTGGAAGGCCGAGGCGGGCAGATCACCTGAGGTCAGGAGTTTGAGACCAGCCTGACCGACACGATGAAACCCCGTCCTACTAAAAATATGAAAATTGGCCAGGTGTGGTGGCGGGTGCCTGTAATCCCAACTACTCAAGAGGCTGAGCCAGGAAAATCACTTGAACCCGGGAGGCAGAGATTGCAGTGAGCCGAGATCGCGCTTCTGCACTCCAGCCTAGGCGACAGAGCAAGATTCGGTCTCAAGATAAATAAATAAATAAATAAATAAATAAATAAATAACCAACTGGAAGAAGCTCAAATGCAGTCATGCCTGAGGCAAGGGGGACATGAACAGTTGCCCTGCTTGATGTCTTCAAGCCAGGACTAAGAGGAGAGGAGAAAGCCACGCTACTGGCTGCCCTTTCATTCCAGAGACCAGGGCTGCCAGAAGTTTCCTGGATTTCTTAAATTTTCACACCTTCCCCCAGACTAGTGACTTGGTAACCTTGGGTCTCTTTCCCCACAATGATCAACTGTAAAATCCTTCAGAGGAAAAGGTACCATGTAGTTGTCTTTAGGGAGATGTGAACAGGGAGGCAAGTAAGTGTGGGGAGAGTTGAGGAGATGGCACCCGCCTTCAGCTTCCAATCTAGAGGAGTGAGGAGTCGCAGGGATTGAGTAAGTAGACAGTAAGCAGGCTGAGGCTCTTGCAGCTTGTAGGAAGGAAGAAAGAGGGTGCAGATTATCAATTTGGATATGATATTATATGGCTTCCAGTTCAGGAAAAAAATCCAGAGTCTGGCCGGGCGCGGTGGCTCAAGCCTGTAATCCCAGCACTTTGGGAGGCCGAGACGGGCGGATCACGAGGTCAGGAGATCGAGACCATCCTGGCTAACACGGTGAAACCCCGTCTCTACTAAAAAATACAAAAAACTAGCCGGGCACGGTGGCAGGCGCCTGTAGTCCCAGCTACTCGGGAGGCTGAGGCAAGAGAATGGCGTAAACCCAGGAGGCGGAGCTTGCAGTGAGCTGAGATCCAGCCACAGCACTCCAACCTGGGTGACAGAGCGAGACTCTGTCTCAAAAAAAAAAAAAAAAAAATCCAGAGTCGTTGGGCACGGTGGCTCACACTTGTAATCTCAGCACTTTGGGAGGTCGAGGCGGGAGGATCACTTATGCTCAGGAGTTCGAGACCAGCCTGGGCAACATAGTGAGACCTTGTCTCTACAAAAAGTGAAAACAAATTAGCTGGGCGTGGTGGTGCACACCTATAGTCCCAGCTACTCCGGAGGCTGAGGTGGATTGCTAGAGCCCAGGAGGTCAAGGCTACAGTGAGCTGTGATTGCACCACCGCACTCCAGCCTGGGTGACAGAGAGAGACCCTGCCTCAAAAAAAATTTTTTTAAATAAAAAAAAAAAAAGAAGAAGAAAGAAAGAAAAGGGAAGGGGAGGGGAGGGGAATCTCCAGAGTGGAAAGAAAAGGAACCCAGCTGACTGGCCTTGTCCTTGTAAGATAGGAGAAAACAGTATTCAGGGAGCTAGCTTGAATTGACAAAAGGATCTTCCTGGGGGTTTAACCCTGATGACTTCCCCGCCCATATTGGGACACCGCCCATCCCAGAGAACAGTCCCATTTTATTGTCGATCACATGGAGGTTCATTTTCAAAAAGGTATTCAACAATGATATCTGTTCTTTTACATCTGGAAGCTGAGGAAAGTAAAAAAATTTAAAAACAACGACAACAACAACAAAAAGATGGGCAAGGCTGGGTGCAGTGGCTCACACCTGTAATCTCAGCACTTTGGGAGGCTGAGCCAGGGAGATCACGAGGTCAGGAGATCGAGACCATCCTGGCTAACACAGTGAAACCCTGTCTCTACTAAAAATACAAAAAATTAGCCGGGTGTGGTGGCAAGTACCTGTAGTCCCAGCTACTTGGGAGGCTGAGGCAGGAGAATCACTTGAACCAGGGAGGCAGAGGTTGCAATGAGCCGAGATCACTTCAATGCACTCCAGCCTGGGCGACATCCCCCATCAAAAAAAAAAAAAAAAATTATGGGCAAAGATTAGGAGCAGATGTCTGGCTTGCTTTACTTGCATTGTCAAGGCAGACCCCCTCCAAATTCTGACATGAATGTCCTCACATTGTTCTATAGAGAATAGTGGTCTGGAAGTTGCCAGTGCTGACCGTTCCTTATCATCAACATTTGTGGGCCTGTCTCTCTCTTTTTTTTTTTTAATAGAGATAGTGTTTCACCATGTTGCCCAGGCAGGTCTCCAACTCCTGAGCTCAAGCAATCCTCCACTGAGATTACAGGCATGAGCCACTACACTCAGCCCTATCTCAATTTAAAGGCTCCTGAGGACCAGGCTGTAAATCAAGGTCTTCCCTGTCATACAAAGGCTTCTTAAAGTAGGGGCAGATTTCTCCTCTAAGACTAGGGGACTCTCCAAGAGTGGGGTTAGGTCTCTCCCATCAAACTGGAGGCTCCTTGTTACAAATCAAGTTGTGACTCCCAAAAGGTATC
This sequence comes from Theropithecus gelada, assembly GCF_003255815.1. Classification (NCBI taxonomy): domain Eukaryota; kingdom Metazoa; phylum Chordata; class Mammalia; order Primates; family Cercopithecidae; genus Theropithecus; species Theropithecus gelada. Next base: position 98,668,354 of record NC_037677.1, read on the forward strand.
CACCTAGAACCTCAGAATGTGACCTTATTTGGAATAAGGGTACTTGGAGATGTAATTAAGGTGAGGATCTCAAGAAGAGATCATTCTAGATTAAGATGAGCCCTAAATCCAGTAATGAGTATTTCTTTTTTTTTTCTTTTTTAAAAAAATTTCTTCTTTTTGGAGACGGAGTCTTGCTCTGTCAGCTAGGATGGAGTGCAGTGGCACGATCTTGGCTTACTGCAACCTCTGCCTCCCAGGGTCAAGCAATTCTCCGTCTCCCAAGTAGGTGGGATCACAGGCACCCGCCACCACATCCAGCTAATTTTTTTTTTTTTTTTTAGACGGGGTCTCACTCTGTCACCGGGCTGGAGTGCAGTGGCACGATCTCCGCTTACTGCAAACTTCGCCTCCTGAGTTCAAGCGATTTTCCTGCCTCAGCCTCCCGAGTAGCTGGAATGCAGGAATTACAGGCACACGCCACCACACCCAGCTAATTTTTATATTTTTAGTAGAGATGGGGTTTCACAATGTTGGCCAGGCTGGTCTCGATCTCCTGACCTGGTGATCCGCCCTCCTGGGACTCCCAAAGTGCTGGGATTACAGGTGTGAGCCACCGCACCCGGCCTAATTTTTGTATTTTTAGTAGAAATGGGGTTTCACCTTGTTGGCCAGGCTGGTCTTGAACTCCTGACCTCAAGTGATCTGCCTACCTCAGCCTCCCAAACTGCTGGGATTACAGGTGTGAGCCACTGTACCCAGCTCCAATAATGAATATTTGTAATAAGACAGAAAAGAAGAAAACACAGAGACACAGAAGGAGAAAGTCATGTGAAGGCAGAGGCAGAGACTGGAGTGATGGGTCTACAAGCCAAAAACACCAAGGATTGCTGACAGCCACCGGAAGCTGGGAAAGTGGCATGAGGGGAATTCTCTCCTAGAGCCTCCCGAACAAACCTGCACTACTGACACCTTGGTTTGGGACTTCTGGCCTCCAGAACTGTAAGAAAATTTCTGTTGCTATAAACCAAGTTTGTGGTAATTTGTTATAGCAGCCCAAGGAAATGCATCCACTGGGCAAGAGTGAGGTCTCCCTCATCACTGCAGTTCCCTAAGGAGGGATGGATATTATATCTTGAGGCTGTCTTTTGTGGGTCAGACTCAGGATGCCAGGGAAGGGCTGAGAGTCTCAGGAGGGCCTTCACCAGGCTCAGACTGAGGTTGAGCTTTAGGCTATGAATTTGCACTTCCTGGCCAAGCTCCCTTACTTGCCCAGGGTAACCTGGATGTTGCTGCCCTGTGTCTGAAGCTCTTGGTCCAGCTGGTCCCTCTCCATAGTGAGCTGAAGGGCAAGGTCCCTGATGCTCTGCAGAACCTTTTCAAAGCTTTGGTTGCCAGGAAAGGAGTCAAGAACAATAAACGGAATATAGATCCTGGCATTGACAGTGGAAAGATGACTTGGCTTTGACCCCAGCCTAAGGAGGCACTGCTCTGCCAGGCCAAGCAGGACTCTCTAAAGAGTCCCACAATCCTGGGGACTCTTTAGATAACTTCCATCCTCCCCCACAACACACTGAAGAGCACTTCATACCTCAAAGCACCTCCCTGTCAGTCACTTCATCTGATCCTCCTATCCCTGAAGCCCACAGGGCAGGGGTTATGATGCTCAGATGACAGATGAGAAAACTAAGCTACAAACAGCACACTGGCTCCTTGGCTAGCAGATAAGAGAGCTGGGACTAGAAAGAAGACGGGTCTGCAGGCTTCAGGCCAGAACCTTTCCCCATAGACTCCTCTCAGCTGCAGAATAGGACTCCAGCCATGGCTGGACTGCCATAGCTGCAGAAATTTTTTTTTTTTTTTTTTTTTTTTGAAAGGTTTTTTCCTTTTTTTCCCCAGGCTGGAGTGCAATGGCACGATCTCAGCTCACCGCAACTTCCACCTCCTGGGTTCAAGCAAGACTCCTGCCTCAGCATCCTGAGTAGCTGGGATTATAGGCATGTGCCACCATGCCCAGCTAATTTTGTATTTTCAGTAGAGACGGGGTTTCTCCATGTTGGTCAGGCTGGTCTCGAACTCCTGACCTTAGGTAATACACCCACCTTGGCCTCCCAAAGTGCTGGGATTACAGGTATGAGCCACTGCGCCCGGCCTAGCTGCATAATTTTAACTTTGGACTTGTGGAAAGCAGATGTGTGACCAAAGGACCGAGAGCATTACAAGCAAGTTAGAAAGCAAAGGAAGTGTAAGTAAAATTATATCCTTCCATTTTTATGGCTGTCTTTGCTTCCTGAAGGAAACTCAACTGCCCCCTCAGGCCTGGGGCATTTCTGCATGCTGCTGACCTGTTTGGATTGCATTCTGAACTGTTAGTAGTGTACCCGAAGGCTCACTGGATAAGAATTCATGAGAATTTAATCCCTCCTTCACCACCTATTGGCTGTGTAACCTTAGGTAATTTTCTTAACCTCTCTGTATAACCACATCAGACCAATCTTGTTCAACTTTATTTATTTATTTATTTATTTTTATTTTTATTTTTTTATTTTTGAGACAGAGTCTTGCTCTGTCACCCAGGCTGGAGTATAGTGGCAGAATCTTGGCTCGCTGCAAGTTCTGCCTCCCGGGTTCACACCATTCTCCTGCCTAAGCCTCCCAAGTAGCTGGGACTACAGGTGCCCGCCACCATGCTTGGCTACTTTTTTGTATGTTTTAGTAGAGAATGGGGTTTCACTATGTTAGCCAGGATGGTCTAGATCTCCTGACCTTGTGATCCGCCTGCCTCGGCCTCCCAAAGTTTTGGGATTACAGGCGTGAGCCACTGCGCCTGGTCAACTTTATTTTTTATGAGACAGGGGTCTCACTTGTCCCCCAGGCTGGAGTGCAGTGGTGCGATCACTGCTCACTGCAGCCTTGACTTTCACATCTCAAGCGATCCTCCTGCCTCAGCCCCCCAAGTAGCCGGGACTACAGGTGCACACCACCACACCTGGCCAGTTTTTGTAAAGACAGAGTTTCGCCACGTTGCCCAGGCTAGTCTGGAACTCCTGGGCTCAAGCAATCCATTTGCCTTGGCCTCCCAAAGTTCTGAGATTACAGGCGGGAGCCACCACTCCCACCACACCTAGCCTGGTCCAACTTTTATGTAACAAAGTTGTTAGTTGTTTTTCAGTTACCATGGACCCCCAGGTTGAAGATCATGTAACCTGAGCATGAGCAGATGATCCAAGCATGCAGCCAATGGCGGAACCTAAGTGCTCAGATCAAGGAGAAGGGACTGAATTAAGAGGTGAACCTCATGGTGGGATCCAAGATTCAGTAAGATGGAGCCCTGGCATCACCCCATGGCAGGATCCAGTCAGATCCTGCCTCCTGGTATCACCTCATTGAAAGATCCAATCAATTCTCACCTTCTTATCCTACGTTTATAAAACCTGACCCATCCCCCAGCTCAGGGAGACAGATTTGAGAGTTTCTTCCTGTCTCCTTGCCAGCTGACTTGCAATAAACTTTTCTCACTGCAAAAACTTGATGCTTTGGTGTTTGGCTTTCCATTGCACATGGGCAAATTAATCCATTTTGGTTCAGTGACATCTGAGCCTCAATTTCCTCAGCCACAAAAAATGAAAGATAATAATTGTACTTTACAGGACAGTCTTAAGGATTAAAAGAGAATAAGTGTGGAGAAAATTATTTGTAAGCTTATACATATAATTACATATCACTTGGAGGCACTAATAGGATTTTTAGGGGTCGCTAAAATCAGTTTCTTTATTGTTATTTTAGTTTGTTATTTTAGAGACAGGGTCTTGCTCTGTCACCCAGGCTGTGGTGCAGTGGTGTGATCATAGCTCACTGCAACCTTGAACTCCTAGGCTCAAGCAATTCTCCTGCTTCAGTCTCCCAAGTAGCTGGGACTATAAGCACTTGCCACTATGCCAAGTTAATTTTCATTTTGTGTAGAAACAGGATCTTATCACGTTGCCCAGGATGCTCTCAAACATCTGGCCTCAAATGATCCTTCCACCTCAGCCTCCCAAAGTGCCGGGATTATAGGCATGGGTCACCACATGTGGCCTTTTTGTGTGTGTGTGGGGGTGGGGTAAGTGTCTTTTTTAATTGAAAAGCTAACAAATTTTCCAAGTCCGTTTCTCCAAAAAAAAAAAAACCCCACAAACTGTGTAGTAACTGAGTCTCTCTCAGCAATATATTTAAAGCTAAGAGGATTTTTTTTAAGTCCTCAGATGCAATTAAGGAAGCCCTGCTACATACAGGTTAATGAATATCAGTAATACTCCTTGACTCTAGGAGGCTGGAAGATATCCCAGTAACCCCACTCAGATCAATTGTTTCAAGTACCCTTTTTCCAGTTTCTAACTCATGAGTAAAGATAATATTTTCTGGCCGGGCGCGGTGGCTCAAGCCTGTAATCCCAGCACTTTGGGAGGCCGAGACGGGCGGATCACGAGGTCAGGAGATCGAGACCATCCTGGCTAACACGGTGAAATCCCATCTCTACTAAAAAATACAAAAAACTAGCCGGGCAAGGTGGTGGGTGCCTGTAGTCCCAGCTACTCAGGAGGCTGAGAAAGGAGAATGGCGTAAACCCGGGAGGCGGAGCTTGCAGTGAGCTGAGATCCGGCCACTGCACTCCAGCCTGGGCGACAGAGCGAGACTCCGTCTCAAAAAAAAAAAAAAAAAAAAAAAGATAATATTTTCTGACTAGGTGTGGTGGCTCACACCTGTCACCTTAGCACTTTGGGAGGTCGAAGTGGGCAGATCACTTGAGCCCAGGAGTTCAAGACCAGCCTGGGAAACATAGCAAAACCCTATCTGAACAAAAATTACAAAATTTAGCCAGTTATGGTAGTATGCACCCATAGTCCCAGCTACCCGGGAGGCCGAGGTGGGAGGATCACTTGAGCCCAGGAGGTCGAGGTTGCAGTGAGCCAAGATGGCGCCATTACACTTCAGCCTGAGTGACAGAGTGAGTCCCTGTCTCAAAAAAAAAAAAAAAAAAAAAAAAGGCCAGGTGCAGTGGCTCATGACTGTAATCCCAGCACTTTGGGAGGCCGAGGCAGGCAGATCACAAGGTCAGGAGATGGAGACCATCCTGGCTAATGCGGTGAAGCCCCGTCTCTACTAAAAAAATACAAAAAATTAGCCAGGCGTAGTGGTGGGCGCCTGTAGTCCCAGCTACTTAGGAGGTTGAGGCAGGAGAATGGCGCGAACCCAGGAGGCGGAGCTTGCAGTGAGCCGAGATTGCACCATGGCACTCCAGCTTGGGCGACAGAGCAAGACTCCATCTCAAAAAAAAAAAGATAATATTTTGTTAATTCTATTTCAGAAAATGTTTTGCAAGTTGTTTTACTTACAATGCCAACTTTTTTTTTTTTTTTTTTTTTTGATGGAGTTTTGCTTTTGTTGCCCAAGCTGGAGTACAATGGCATGATCTTGGCTCACTGCAACCTCCACCTCCCAGGTTCAAGCAATTCTCCTGCCTTAGCCTCCCAAGTAGCTGGGCTTACAGGTGTATGCCACTGTTCCCGGCTACTTTTTTGTATTTTTAGTAGAAATGGGGTTTCATCACGTTAGCCAGGCTGGTCTCAAACTCCTGACCATAGGTGATCCGCCCGCCTTGACCTCCCAAAGTGCTGGGATTACAGGCATGAGCCACCGTGCCCAGCCTACAATGCCAACTTTTAAAAAGGTCACTAAAGTTAACTGGACAATAAACTAGGCAGTCATCACTTTACAAAAACGGGGGAAAGCCCAAAATGCCACTTTCCTTAGAGAACCCACATTTCAGTTTTATGCATAGCAAAGAAAACAGGAACTTTCTATCATACTGGAAGAAACTCAGCCATAGGTTTGGAATCTGTACTCAAACTATACATGCAGTGAGGACAGTATTCTGCTGGTATAATTGATTTGTGGTTGCATTTGTCTACTGTTTGTTGAATATTCATGATTATAAACAGCAATGCAACTCGTATTTGAAACAATCCTTGCAGTGCTACAGAGTCAGGCGCAACATCTGGCTTCTCTTCGCATCACTGGTTCTCTGTGTGCCTGGGCTTCCTGCTCTTCAGTAAAGCCATTTTTGATGTTGAAGTTCTCGCAAATCTCCTCAGGAGCTTTCCCCTTGATAGTATTGGCAATAGTCTTACATGTAATACCAAGCAAACCTTTGATGTCTCAGGAGTTTGCAGCCAGAATATGTTCAAAAAGTGTTCCTTGGTCAACTTTCAGGAATTCCTGGTCCCAAACAGAGACATCATCTGTTATTTTTTCTTTGTTCTCATTATCCTCAGGAGGAGGAGGGCTGTCCTTGTGGTGTGCAAAGGGCCGGTTGCAATGGCTCACGCCTGTAATCCCAGCACTTTTGTAGGTTGAGGAGGGAGGATCTCTTGAGCCTAGGAGTTGCAGACCAGCCTGGGCAACACGGCAAAACCCCGTCTCTACAAAAAAATACAAAAATTAGCCAGGTGTGGTGGCATATGCCTGTAGACCCAGCTACTTGGGAGGCTGAGGTAGGAAGATCACTTGAGCTCAGAAGGTCGAGGCTGCAATGAGCTGTGAATATGCCACTGGACTCCAGCCTGGCAACAGAGTGAGACCCCGTTTCAAAAACAATAACAGGCTGGGCGCAGTGGCTCACGCCTGTAATCCTAGCACTTTGGGAGGCCAAAGCGGGCGGATCACAAGGTCAGGAGATCGAGACCATCCTGGCTAACACAGTGAAACCCCGTCTCTACTAAAAATACAAAAAATTAGCCGGGCGCGGTGGCGGGTGCCTGTAGTCCCAGCTACTCAGGAGGCTGAGGCAGGAGAATGGTGTGAACCCCGGGGGCAGAGCTTGCAGTGAGCCGAGATGGTGCCACTGCACTCCAGCCTGGGCGACAGAGCTAGACTCCGTCTCAAAAAAAAAAAAAAACAATAACAAAAAAACCAAAGTGAGACTGGGTGTGGTAGCTCACACCTGTAATCCCAGCACTTTGGGAGGCCAAGACAGGAAAATCCTTTGAGGACAGTAGTGCAAGACCAGTTTGGGCAACATGATGAGACCCCACCCCTGCAAACAAAAACAAAACAAGAACAACAGGTGGAACATCTATATGAAGATAAAGAGAGCTCTGTTTACAGGTCTGGCTTCTAGAGACCACTGCTGTCACTTCCCCTCTTTTTTTTTTTTTTTTGAGACACAGTCTAGCTCTGTCCCCCAGACTGGAGTGCAGTGGCCAGATCTCAGCTCACTGCAAGCTCCGCCTCCCGGGTTTACGCCATTCTCCTGCCTCAGCCTCCTGAGTAGCTGGGACTACAGGCGCCCGCCACCTCGCCCGGCTAGTTTTTTTGTATTTTTTAGTACAGATGGGGTTTCACCGTGTTAGCCAGGATGGTCTCAATCTCCTGATCTCGTGATCCGCCCGTCTCGGCCTCCCAAAGTGCTGGGATTACAGGCTTGAGCCACCGCGCCCAGCCCCACTTCCCCTCTTACCCTGCACACCCAAGAAGGAGGACATATGAGCAATTACCCAGATGTCTAACTGAAGCCCAAGACAACATTCCCCACTGCACTGCTCCCAGGTCTGGAAAGATAAGGCTGACTACCTGATGTGCTGATGTGCCTGGTGTTTGCCTTCATCGTTCCTCTGGTGCTCTCTTTTTTATTTTTTAATTTAGTTTTATTTTTTTTGAGACGGAGTCTCATTCTGTCGCCCAGGCTGGAGTGCAGTGGCGCAATCTCGGCTTACTGCAAGCTCCACCTCTGGAGTTGACGCCATTCTCCTGCCTCAGCCTCCCGAGTAGCTGTGACTACAGGTGCCCGCCACCACGCCCAGCTAATTTTTTTTTTGTATTTTTAGTAGAGATGGGGTTTCACCATGTTGGCTAGGATGGTCTCAATCTCCTGACCTCGTGATCTGCCCGCTCCGGCCTCCCAAAGTGCTGGGATTACAGGCGTGAGCCATTGTGCCCGGCTGGTGTTTTTTGTTTTTTTTTTTGTTTTGAGACAAGTATGATTCTGTTGCCCAGGTTGGAGTGCAGGGTGTGATCAAGGCTCACTGCAGCCTTGACCTCCTGGGCTCAAGCAATTCCCCCACCTCAGCCTCTAGAGTAGCCGGGACTACAGGCATGCACCACTGTGCCCTGTTTACTTATTTATTTATTTATTGAGATGGAGTCTTGCTCTGTCTCGCAGGGTGGAATGCAGTGGCATGATTTTGGCTCACTGCAGCCTCCGCCTCCTGGGTTCCAGTGATTCTCCTGCGTCAGCCTCCTGGGTAGATGCGATTACAGACGCACGCCAACATGCCTGGCCATTTTTTGTATTTTTAGTAGAGATGGGGTTTTCACCATGTTGGTCAGGCTAGTCTTGAACTCCTGGCCTCCGGTGATCCACCTGCCTCGGCCTCCCAAAGTGCTGGGATTACAGGCGTGAGCCACCGCGCCCGGCCCGTGCCCTGCTTATTAAAACATTTTTTTTTTTTTTGTGAAGACGAGGTCTCACTATGTTGCCTAGGCTGTCCTGAATTACTGGGCTTGAGAGATCCTCCTGCTTCACCTTTCAAAGTGCTGGGATTATAGACGTGAGGTACTGCGGCCGGCCTTTGCTCTGCTGCTCTTCCTGTCCAGCCTCAGCTGTCTGGCTGCCACCTATGCAGGTTCTGCAGGGGCTGTGTGTTCCCTCAGCCCATTTCCTGCTTGCTTCCTGCTGGTCATGACTGGGCTCCTGCTATAGGTTAGCCTTCCCCTACCCAGGGCCCACCCCTCCTCTCTGAAAACTGATCCCTCAGGCCAGGAGCCACCTTTGGTCTCCTCAGGAAGATCCTAACCTGTAACCCCTCCACACCTTGTGAGACTTGTTCCCCCCTTGGGCTATTTTTGCCCCATTCCTCTGAGAACCATTCCCTTTCATTACCCAGAGTTCCCCAAACCCAACCCTGCCCATACTCTGCCTCCTCTCTCATCTGCCCTGATCCCTCTTCCATTTTCCTCTCTCCCATCCTTGACTCCTTCACTTCCATCATCCTCTCCTAACTTCCCGCCCTCCACTTGTCCCTTACCCCATTCTCCTCTCCTGACTCTACTCTTCTCCCCATTCTGACCCAGCCTTGAGTTCCCTAAGCCCCTCCCTCCTGCTTTATCTCCCCACAGACTGGAACACCCGCTGCTTTATAAGCAATCGGGGAGCTGTTTCCCCCATTCCCCCAAAATGGGGGCCATTTTCTACAGCGGCCTCTTCCTCAGGAACAACACATATGACCTTCACCCCTTCCTTAAGTTCATCCTCTAGGTGTAGAGGGGGACTTGACTCTTCCTCCACCCCTGGGAATTTCCCTCTGTGCCCCCAGCTCAGCTCTACTCATACCCCCATTCCAGAATCCCAGTCTCCCAGAACGCCTGGGTTCGCACCCGCAGGAATGTCAGATTCTAGGCTTCACAGTCCCAGGCACCAGACCCCAGCCCACTCAATCTCATTTCTCTATCCCTTCTCCCTAGGGGGTTATTTCTGGGCAGGAAACCTCTCCTCTCAAACTTTCCCTTACTCCTAATATACAAACACTATCTTTGGATGGAAGCCCATCAGAAAAATCCAATCCAACCTGCTGGGTGAGGTAGAACTAGTCTTCAGTGGGACTAGTGGGACTAACGGTGGTGCTCTCCGATGGTTCATCTTTATCCTGTCTCCCCCAGACTTTAGCCCTCACCGAGGATCAACAGATAGGATTGTCCTCCATGGGCCTCAAAAGTTCATGGTAGGCTGGGCACGGTGGCTCATGCCTGTAATCCCAGCCCTTTGGGAGGCCAAGGCGGGCAGATCACTTGAGGTCAGGTGTTTGAGACCAGCCTGGTCAAACTGGTGAAATCCTGTCTCTACTAAAAATACAAAAAAATTAGCCAGGTGTGGTGGTGGGCGCCTGTAGTCCCAGCTACTCGGGAGGCTGAGGCAGGAGAATCGCTTGAACCCAGGAGGCAGAGGTTGCAGTGAGCCTAGACTGAGCTATTGCACTCCAGCCTGGGCGACAGAGTGAGACTCCATGACAAAAAAAAAAAAAAAAAATTCACACTGGGATGCTTGTTCAAGCTAAATTGGAGTAAGTCGTCAAGAAGGGCCTCAGCAAGGACTGGCCCCATAAGGATGGTTTGAGGGAGTGGCTAGGGGTAGGGGTTGTGGGGAGCAACCCAAAGCAGGCTCAGTAAATAGCAGTTTGAAACCCACACTGACACAGTCAGGACCCTCTAGCTAGAAAAACAAATGCTTGGGAGGGAGGCACAGCTTTTAGGTTTAAATCTCACTTTAACCACAATGGAGTCACATCACTGGCACATTTAACTTAGGGCCAGGATAGCTATGTGCATTCAGTAAAGGGCAATTTTGTTGTAAACAGCTGGCAGGGTAAGAAGGGAGACAGCATCTCAGAGACACTAAGTGTGAGTTTAGTGATTTGAGTATTTTTTACACAACATGGACACTTAATGCAAGCCAACTTCAAATCTGGTGCTCAACCACTGAAACCAGCAGTTTGTTCCAATGATGGACAAAAACCAGACAGAGTTGAACTTATTGAGAGGCCAGCTCTACTTTATTTTATGGATGATTTAAGAAATGTCCATGGTTTATTTTGAAAATATTCCATTTTTGACCTATGTATTGACTTTAGAACCTAATCTCTTTGTACATTATAATTCTGCTTTACTTATTTTGTGACCTTTCTCAGTCATTTAACCTCTGAGACTCCATTTCCTCCTGTGTAAAATAGAGTTAGAAAAACTGGTCTTCAAGTAGCCTTGTCCTCTGCCTTTCTCTTCTGCGCTGATGCCACCTCAAGCTGGCCAGTCTCCTTGGGACCAAACACTGTGCCTTCAATTAAGGTGCAGAGTTCTGACGGAGAGATATTTGAAGTTGAGGTGGAAATTGCCAAACAATCTGTGACTATCAAGACCATGTTGGAAGATGTGGGAATGAATGATAGAAGAGATGATGACCTAGTCATTTACCACATTTTATTATTGTTATTAATTTTTTTAAGTGGAGATGAAGTCTCGCTATATTGCCTAGGCTGGTCTCAAACTCCTGGGCTCAAATGATCCCCTCACCTCAGCCTCCCAAAGTGCTGGGATTATAGGCGTGAGCCACTGTACCCAGTCCTCTCCTTGTGGTTTATGCTCTCAGTAAGTCTAGGTCCAGGTGGAGGAGGCAGAATGTACCCAATGAGCCAGCATCTATTAGGCAAAGAAGGACAGCCCTTCCTGCACCCCACCTTCATACCAGGTTGTATCTTGATATACTGACATGGAAAAGGAGGGCTTCAATGGAGTGCTCCAGGGCCTCTCTGCTTTACCGCTAGCCTGGCCTACCAAACTTGCAATTTCCTGATTCATAACTCCATCCCATTCCTGATTCTTCCTGCCTCCAGTCCTGCCACATGTCCCACTTCAGGCTTCCATCTATTCTGACTCCTGTGGGTTTTAGAACATCCCCTGGGGCCACCTCCTGGCAGTGAACTGGCTTACCCAGGAAAGGTAGAGGAACTTTTTTTTTGTCTGATAGGTGGCTGGGGACAGAGAAGTCCTAGCCCCAGATCTCCCAGGGCTGCTGGGCATATCACAATACCTAATTTTTATCAAAAGTTTATTCTGTGCCAGATACTTTCTAAATTCTCTATATCAGTTCATCCTCCTAACAACCCTCTAAAACAAATGCTATTATTATCTCCACTTTAGACAGGAGGAAGTAAGGTCAAAGAGGTTAAATAACTTGCTCAGGGTTAGCCATCTATAATCCCAGTTGGGCAAGGATTCAAAATAGGGGTGTCTATTGCAGGGGCCTGTCTTCTGAACCACTGTGCTGTGATTCCTCCAGGGATCCCCATTTGAGTTCATGGCACTGGCGTCCTTCCAGTTCCTTCAAACATCAGCATTGCCTTCCATCCTTCCCACCACTCACCACCCATGACTCAGTGAGGAATAGAATTGTATCCATTCCTCTCCTTCCTTCCCCAGGCCCAACACAAATGTCCTAATTCAGGTCTTTTTTATTTCCCATCAGGATTCTTTTTTTTTTAGATGGAGTTGGAGTCTCGCTCTGTCGTCAGGCAGGAATGCAGTGGCCCTATCTTGGCTCACTGCAACCTCTGCCTCCCAGGTTCAAGTGATTCTCCTACCTCAGCCTCCCAAGTAGCTGGGATTACAGGTTCATGCCACCACGCCCAGCTAATTTATGTATTTTTAGTAGAGGTGAGGTTTCACCTTGTTGGCCAGGCTGGTCTCGAACTCCGGATCTCAAGTGATCCACCCACCTCAGCCTCTCAAAGTGCTGGATTACAGGCATGAACCACCACGGCCGGCCCTATCAGGATTCTTTCTCTTTTATGGTTATATTTGTTACTATAAAGACGGCATGGGCCAGGAGTGGTGGCTCATGCCTGTAATCCCAGCACTTTGGGAGGCCAAGGCAGGAGGATCGCTTGAGCCCAGGAGTTCAAGGCCAGCCTGGGCAACATAATGAGATCCCATCTCTATTTTACATATATTAGCCAAGTGTGGTGGCATACACCTGTAGTTCCAGCTACTACAGAGGCTGAGGCAAGAGGATTGATTGAGCCTGGGAGGTCAAGGCTGCAGTAAACTGTGATTGTGCCACTGCACTCCAGCCTACATGACAGAAAAAGACTCTGATGAAGAAAAAAACAGTAAAATAAAAAATGATATTTACCGTATTTATTTATTTATTTATTTATTGAGACAGATTCTCACTCTGTCGCCCAGGCTTGAGTGCAGTTGTGTAATCTCAGCTCACCTCAAACTTCACCTCCTGGGTTCAAGCCATTCTCTTGCCTCAGCCTCCTGAATAGCTGGGAGTACAGGTGCGTGCCACCACGCCGGGCTAATTTTTTGTATTTTTAGTAGAAACAGTGTTTCACCATGTTAGCCAGGATGGTCTCAATCTCTGCACCTCGTGATCCACCTGCCTTGGCCTCCCAAAGTGCTGGGATTACAGGCATGAGCCACCATGCCCGGTCCTGTATGATATTTTTCTTATTTTTTCAGTTAACATTTATCATAAGTGTTTTTTTCATATTTTTTAAGCCTCTTGGTAAACATCATTTTGATGACTGCCAAATTGATAACAGTCCATTGTTAGGATATCCCACAGTTTACCGAGCCATTCTCCTATCCATCTCTTTCTGGAGTTTCCAGATTTTCTATATTAAAAATAGTGCTGCAAGAGGAGTAACTGCATTAAAAAAAAAAGTGGGGGCAGTGGGGGAGTAATGCTGTGATTCCCAGAAATTGAATTAGTGTGTCAAAGGTTGCACATACATATTTATACAAGTTGCCTTTCTTTCTTCCTTTTTTCCTTCTTTCTTTCCTTCCTTCCCTCTTCTTTCAAGATGGTGTCTCACTGTGTTGCCCAGGCTAGTCTTTAACTTCTGGGGTCAAGCAATCCTCCCTTCTCAGCCTCCTGAGCAGAGGGGATTACAGGCATGTGTCCCCACACTCAGCATAAATTGCTTTTCTAAGAGATTGGCTACTCAAGATTTATGAGGTTCTAGTCTCTTCACATCCTTCCCAGCCTGGGGGGTAAAATTATTGAGAATCTTTGCCTCTTTAGTATTATTCCATTTCTGTAGTTCAAAAACAGGCAAAACGGCCGGGCGCAGTGGCTCAAGCCTGTAATCCCAGCACTTTGGGAGGCCGAGGCGGGTGGATCACGAGGTCAGGAGATCGAGACCATCCTGGCTAACATGGTGAAACCCCGTCTCTACTAAAAATACAAAAAACTAGCCGGGCGTGGTGGCGGGCGCCTGTAGTCCCAGCTACTCGGAGGCTGAGGCAGGAGAATGGCGTGAACCTGAGAGGCGGAGCTTGCAGTGAGCCGAGATCGCGCCACTGCACTCCAGCCTGGGTGACACAGCGCGAGACTCTGTCTCAAAAAAAAAAAAAAAAAAAAACAGGCAAAACCAATCGTGGTGTTAAAAATGAAGACAGGGCCAGGTGTGGTGACTCATGCCTGTAATCCCAGCACTTTGGGAGGCCGAGGTGGGCAGATCACTTGAGGTCAGGAGTTCGTGACCAGCGTGGCCAACATGGTGAATCCCCGTCTCTACCAAAAATACAAAAATTAGCTGGGCGTGGTGGCGGGTGCCTGTAATCCCAGCTACCAAAGGCTGAGGCAGAGAATTGCTTGAACTTGGAGACGGAGGTTGCAGTGAGCTGAGATCACACCACTGCACTCCAGCCTGGGCAACAGAGTGAGACTGTCTCAAAAAAAAAAAAAAAAGAAAGAAAAAGAAAAAGAAAAAAGGTGGGCATGGTGTTCACACCTGTAATCCCAACACTTTGGGAGGCCCAAGTAGGTGGATCTCTTGAGCAGCTTGGGCAACATGGCAAAACTCCATCTCTACAAAAGTTTAAAAATTAGCTAGGCATTGTAGCACTTGCCTGTAGTCTCAGCTACTCAGGATGCCAAGGAGGGAGGATCACTTGAGCTTGGGGAAGTAAAGGCTGCAGTGAGCCGTGCCATTGCATCCAGGCTGGGTGAGACAGTGAGACCCTGTCTGTCTCAAAAAAATAATAATAATGAAATCAAGATAATGACTACCCTTGTAGGGAAAAAGTGATGGGGAAGAGACATGAGGAGGACTACTGGGGTATTGGTAATGTTCTGTTTCTTGACTTCAGCATTGGTTACACAGTGTGTTTGATTTGAGAAAATTTGTCATGTTGTACATTTATGATATGTGCACTTTTCTGTAAGTTATACTTCAGTATGAAGTTGACTAAGTACACCAAAATCACAAGCAACAAAAGAAAAAATAGGTAATAATTTGGGCTTCATCAAAGTTAAAAACTTTAGTGCTTTAAAGGAAACAATCAAGAAAGTGAAAAGGACCCACAGAACAGAGAAAATATTTGCAAATCATATACCTGATAAAGGACTTGTATCTAGAATACATAAATAACTTTAAAAACTGAATAATAAAAACACAATTCAATTTAAAAACGGGCAAAAGATATGAACAGACATTTCTCCAAAGAAGATAGATAAATGACTGATACAAGCACATAAAAAGATGCTCCACATCAGTAATTGTCAGGAAAATGCAAATCAAAGCCACAATGAGATACTACTTCCCATACTCTAAAATAGCTATAATCAAAAAGATAGACAATAACAAGCGTTGATGAGGATACAGAGAAATTAGAACCTCCACACATTGCCGATGGTAATACGAATTGGCACAGTTGCTTTGGAAAACAGTCTAGTACTTTCTCAGGTGGTTAAACATAGAGTTACCATATGACCCAGCAATTCTACCCCAAAGACCCAAGAGAAATGAAAACATATGTCGAGGCCGGGCGTGGTGGCTCAAGCCTGTAATCCCAGCACTTTGGGAGGCCGAGACGGGCGGATCATGAGGTCAGGAGATCGAGACCATCTTGGCTAACACAGTGAAACCCCGTCTCTACTAAAAAATACAAAAAACTAGCCCGGCGAGGTGGCGGGCACCTGTAGTCCCAGCTACTCGGGAGGCTGAGGCAGGAGAATGGCGCAAACCCGGGAGGCGGAGCTTGCAGTGAGCTGAGATCCGGCCACTGCACTCCAGCCCGGGCGACAGCGCGAGACTCCGTCTCAAAAAAAAAAAAAAAAAAAAAACAAAAAAGAAAACATATGTCGATACAAATATGTGTATATGAACATTCATAGCTGCATATTTCTTTTCTTTTTCCGTTGTTGTTGAGACAGGGTCTCAGTCTGTCACCCAGGCTGGAGTGCAGTGGTGCAATCTCAGCTCATTGCAACCTCCACCTCCCAGGCTCAAGTTATCCTCCCACCTCAGCCTCTTGAGTAGCTGGTAGGACTTGCACATACCACCACACCAGCTAATTTTTTGTATTGTTTGTAGAAAGTTTCACCATGTTGCCCAGGCTGGTCTCAAGTAATCTGCCTGTCTCAGCCTTCCAAAGAGCTGGGATTACAGGCACTAGCCACTGCACCTGACCTAGCAGCCTATTTCATAACAGCAAAAAAGTGGAAATAACCCAAATGTCCATCAATTGATGAAAGGATAACTAAAATGTAGTATATCCATATAATGTAATATTATTGAGCAATAAAAAAATTAAGCCAGGCACAGTGGCATGTGCCAGGAGTTTGAGTCCAGCCTAGGCAACATAGTGAGACCTTGCCCCTTAAAAAAAAAAGAAAAAAGAAAAGAAATTCTGGTACATGCTACAACATGGATGAGTCTTGAAAACTTCATGCTAAGTGATAGAGGCCAGTCACAAAAGGTCATATATTGTATGATTCCATGTATATGAAATGTCTTACAGACATAGATTAGCAATTACCTAGGGCTGAGAGAGTGGGGAAAATGTGGAGTGACTGCCAATGGATACGGGTGTTCTTTCGGAAGTGATGAAAATGTTTTAAAGTCAATTGTGGCGATGGTTGCACAAATTACGAATATGCTAAAAGCTGTTGAACTGTATACTTTATTGATTGACAAGGTCTCACTCTGTTGCCCAGGCTGGAGTGCATTTGCCTGACCTTGGCTCACTGCAACCTTGACCTCCTGGGCTCAAGGCATCCTCCCACCTCAGCCTCCAGAGCAGCTGATTACTACATGCTTGTACCCCCATGCTTAGCTAATAGTTGTATTTTTTTTTGTAGAGACAGAGTCTTACTATGTTGCCCAGGCTGGACCCCAGCTCCTGGCCTCAAGTGATCCTACTACCTCAGACTCCCCAAAGTACTAGGATTACAGGCGTGAGCTGCCCAGCCCAGCCGAATAGTCATTTTTATTTTTATTTTACTTTTTTGAGATGGAGTCTCACTCTGTCGCCGAGGCTGGAGTGCAATGGCACCGTGTCAACTCACTACAACCTCTGTCTCCTAGGTTCAAGCAATTCTCCTGCCTTGGCCTCCCAAGTAGCTGGGATTACAGGCGCCCACCACCATGCCTGGCTAGTTTTTGTTTGGGTTTTTTTTGTTGTTGTTTTTCTTTTCAAGACAGAGTCTCACTCTGTCCAGGCTGGAATGCAGTGGCGCCATCTCGGCTCACTGAAAGCTCCGCCTCCCAGATTCATGCCATTCTCCTGCCTCAGCCTCCCGAGTAGCTGGGATTACAGGCGCCTGCCTCCACGCCCAGCTAATTTTTTGTATTTTTAGTAGAGATGGGGTTTCACTGCGTTAGCCAGGATGGTCTCGATGTCCTGACCTTGTGATCCACCTGTCTTGGCCTCCCAAAGTGTTCGGATTACAGGCGTGAGCCACCACGCCCGGCCATGCCCGGCTAGTTTTTATATTTTTAGTAGAGACGGGGTTTCACCATGTTGGCCAGGCTGGTCTGGAACTCCTGACCTCAGGTAATCCACCCGCCTCAGCCTCCCAAAGTGCTGGGATTACAGGCGTGAGCCACCACGCCCAGCCATCATTTTTGTTTTTTATTTATTTTTTTGAGACAGAGTCTCACACCATTGCCCAGGCTGAAATGCAGTGGCACAATCTCAGCTCACTGCAACTTCTGTCCCTGGTTCAAGCGATCTCCTGTCTCAGCCCTCAAGTAGCTGGGATTACAGGCGCCTACCACCACGTCTGGCTAATTTTTGTATTTTGTTGTTGTTGTTGTTGTTGAGATGGAGTCTCACTTTGCTGCCCAGGCTGGAGTGTAGTAACGTGATCTCAGCTCAGTGCAACCTCCGCCTCCTGGGTTCAAGCGATTCTCCTGCCTCAGCCTCCCAAGTAGCTGGGATTACAGGCGTGTACCACCATGCCCGGCTAATTTTTTCTATTTTTACTAGAGACAGGGTTTCATCATGTTGGCCAGGTTGGTCCTGAACTCCTGACTTCACGTGATCCACCTTCCTTGGCCTCTCAAAAGGCTGGGACTACAGGCATGACCCCACTGTGCCTGGCTCCCATTTATTTATTGAGGGGCCTTTTAAAAAACAAAAAAATCTGTTTTGCATAAATTAATTATACAAAAATTATTTATTTTTAGGGTCAGGGTCTTGCTATGCTGCCCAGGCTGGGCTCAAACTCCGAAGCTTTATAAAGGGATCCTCCTGCCTCACCCTCCCCAGTAGCTTGGACTACAGGTGTCCCACACTCTACCCTACTTACATAAAAAGATTTTAACTCTTTATCATATTTGCTGCAAATATATTTCTCAGCATATTGCTTTCTTGTTTGTTCTGTTTAGAAGTTTGGTTTAGTTTTTACTTATACACATATACACCAAAGTTGTAAATTTGTATGTAGTCAAACTGGTCATTCCTTCCTTTTTTTTGGTTTTAATTAGGACAAAATTTACTCTTTTCCTTTTTGATTTCTTTATAGTATTTAAGCTTGCAAGTTTATCACCCACACACATATTCCTACAAGGCTGATGAATACTATTTAATCTCATTTTCTTCTAACTTTATTTACTTACATTTAATTCTTTAATCTTTTTTTTTTTTCTTTTCTTTTTTTTTTTTTTTTCTTTTTTGATGGAGTATTCTCTGTCACCCAGGCTGGAGTGCAGCGGTGCTATCTCAGTTTACTGCAACCTCAGCCTCCCAGGTCAAG
Organism: Theropithecus gelada; assembly: GCF_003255815.1. Taxonomy (NCBI): domain Eukaryota; kingdom Metazoa; phylum Chordata; class Mammalia; order Primates; family Cercopithecidae; genus Theropithecus; species Theropithecus gelada. Next base: position 98,686,913 of record NC_037677.1, read on the forward strand.
CAATTCTCTTGCCTCAGCCTCCTGTAGCTGGGATTACAGGTGCCCACTACCACACCTGGTTAATTTTTTTTTGTATTTTTAGTAGAGACAGGGTTTCACCACATTGGCCAGGCTTGAACTCCTGACCTCAGGTGATCCACCCACCTCAGCCTCCCAAAGCACTGGGATTACAGGCATGAGCCACCATGCTCTGCCTAATTCTTTAATCTTGTATTTGTTTTATTTTATAAGTTAGGGACCGGGCGCAGTGGCTCAAGCCTGCAATCCCAGCACTTTGGGAAGCCGAGACGGGCAGATCACAAGGTCAGGAGATTGAGACCATCCCGGCTAACACGGTGAAACCCCGTCTCTACTAAAAAAATACAAAAAACTAGCCGGGCGAGGTGGTGGTCGCCTGTAGTCCCAGCTACTCTGGAGGCTGAGGCAGGAGAATGGCGTGAACCCAGGAGGCAGAGCTTGCAGTGAGCTGAGATCCGGCCACTGCACCCCAGCCCGGGCGACAGAGCGAGACTCCATCTCAAAAAAAAAAAAAAAAAAAAAAAAATTTTACGTTAGGATCTTTTTGTGTGGTTTAGTTTGGGTTTTCTACATTGCTAGCAGCATGGACCTTATAGCCTCCTAATTAGTTTCCCTTCTCCAGTTCTACACACCACATCAAACTAATCGTATTAAAAAATAATAATAATAACAGATCTGAGTAGGTCACTTCTCTGTTGAAAAATTTTTAGTGGTTTTCCATTCTCTATAAAATTAAGTCTAAACTTTGTTGGCCAGGCTGGTCTTGAACTCCTGACCTCAGGTGATCCACCCACCTCGGCCTCCCAAAGTGCTGAGAGTACAGGCATGAGCCACCACACCCGGCCCTTTCTCTTTTTTCTGGAAGGCAGGGACCAGCTCTTTTTTTTTTTTTTTTTTTTTTGAGACAGAGTCTCTTAGTCGCCCGGGCTGGAGTGCAGTGGCCCGATCTCGGCTCACTGCAAGCTCCGCCTCCCGGGTTCACACCATTCTCCTGCCTCAGCCTCCCGAGTAGCTGGGACTACAGGCGCCCGCCGCCTCGCCCGGCTAATTTTTTGCATTTTTAGTAGAGACGGGGTTTCACCGCATTAGCCAGGATGGTCTCGATCTCCTGACCTCGTGATCCGCCCGCCTCGGCCTCCCAAAGTGTTGGGATTACAGGCGTGAGCCACCGCGCCCGGCCGGGACCAGCTCTTAAACATGACCTGCATTAGATCCTTTGGTGACAACCCATTACATTTGGATGAAATTCAAAATCCTGGCCGGGCGCGGTGGCTCAAGCCTGTAATCCCAGCACTTTGGGAGGCCGAGATGGGCGGATCACGAGGTCAGGAGATCGAGACCATCCTGGCTAACACGGTGAAACCCCGTCTCTACTAAAAAAATACAAAAAAAACTAGCCGGGCGTGGTGGCGAGCGCCTGTAGTCCCAGCTACTCCAGAGGCTGAGGCAGGAGAATGGCCTAAATCCGGGAGGCGGAGCTTGCAGTGAGCTGAGATCCGGCCACTGCACTCCAGCCTGGGCGACAAAGCAAGACTCCGTCTCAAAAAAAAAAAAGAAATTCAAAATCCTTGCTGGCTCTGTGACCTTGGGCAAGCTGCTTGACCTCTCTGTTCCTTAGTTTCCTCCTATGTAAATAGGATGGAAGACAGCTGGGCATAGTAGTGTATGCCTTTAGTCCCAGCTATTTGAAAGGCTGAGGTGTGAGAATCCTTTGAACCCAGGAGTTCATGGCTGAGGTGAGATATGATAGCATCATTGCACTCCAGCCCAGGTGACAATGAGACCCTGTCTCACAAAATAAATAAATAAAAATAAAAAATAGGCCAGGTGTGGTGGCTCAAGCCTGTAATCCCAGCACTTTGGGAGGCCGAGACAGGCAAATCATGAGGTCAAGAGATCGAGACCATCCTGGCTAACACGGTGAAACCCCATGTCTACTAAAAATACAAAAAAAAAATTAGCCGGGCGTGATGGGGGGCGCCTGTAGTCCCAGCTACTCAGGAGGCTGAGGCAGGAGAATGGTGTGAACCCAGGAGGCAGAGCTTGCAGTGAGCCGAGATCGCCCCACTGCACTCCAGCCTAGGCGACAGAGTGAGACTCCATCTAAATAAATAAAAAAATAAAATAAAATAAAATAATAAAAAATAATAATAATAAATAAACAAACAAAAATAAATAAAATGGGAGCTAATTGGTCCTCCATATTTTCAGGTTCTGCATTTGTGGATTCAACTGACCATGGATGGAAAATATTCCAAAAATATGATGTCAACATCATTATAGAAAAATATAAGAAAAAAAATCCCCCCAAAAGGATGGTTGCATCTGTACTGAATATGTACAGAGATTTTTCCTTGCCATTAATCCCTAAGCAATACAATATAACAATTATTTATATAGCATTTACACTGTATTAAGTATTATAAGTAATCTTGAGATGATTTACGTATGTGGGAGGATATGCATAGGTTATTTGCAAAGACTACACCATTTCATATAAGGGACTTAAGCATCCATGGGTGTTGATATCCATTCTGGAACTAATCCCCCCAGTACCTACATCACACAGTATGGTCAGGTTTTTTTTGTTTGTTGTTGTTGTTGTTTTAAGACAGAGTGCTGCTGTGTCTCCCAGGCTGGAGTGCTGTGGCACGATCTCTGCTCACTGCAACCTCCGACTCCCGGGTTCAAGCAATTCTCCTGCCTCAGCCTCCCGAGTAGCTGGGACTACAGGTGCCCGCCACCACGGCTGGCTAATTTTTTGTATTTTTAGTACAGACGGGGTTTCACCGTGTTAGCCAGGATGGTCTCGATCTCTTGACCTCATGATCCGCCCGCCTCGGCCTCCCAAAGTGTTGGGATTACAGGCGTGAGCCGCCACACCCGGCCTTTTTTTTTTTTGAGATGGAGTCTCACTCTTTCGCCAGGCAGTGGCATGATCTCACCTGATGGTTCAAGCGATTCTCCTGCCTCAGCCTCCCGAGTAGCTGGGACTGCAGGTGCCCACCACCACGCATGGCTAATTTTTATATTTTTTAGTAGAGATGGGGTTTCGCCATGTTGGCCAGGTTGGTCTTAAACTCCTGACCTCAGGTGATCTGCCCGCCTCGGCCTCCAAAAGTGCTGGGATTACAGGCGTGAGGCACCTTGCCCAGACTGTTTTTTTTTTTTGTTTTTTTTTTTTGAGATGGAGTCCCGCTTAGTTGCCCAGGCTGGAGTGTAGTGGCATGATCCTGACTCACTACAACCTCTGCCTCCCAGGTTCAAGCGATTCTTGTGCTTCAGCCTCACGAGTAGCTAGGACTACAGGCATGCACACCACACCTGGCTAATTTTTTTTTTTTTTTTTTTTTTTTGGTATTTTTAGTAGAGACAGGGTTTCACCATATTGACCAGGCTGGTCTTGAACTCCTGACCCCAAGTGATACACCTGCCTCAGTCTCCCAAAGTGCTGGGATTACAGGGATGAGCCACTGCACCTGGTCTTCTTCTCATCTAACCCAGCAAGCACTCCCCAGCATCAGAGTGTGTTTCCTGTACCTGAAATCCTATTCCCCATACTCTTTACTTGACTAAGTCTCCGCTGAAATATTCCCTCAGAGAGGTCTTTCTTAATACACCAGATTAAATAAGGTCTCCCTGTTATATGTTTATTCCATATTATTTGGTTATATCATAAATCGTCAGCTGGGTATAGTGGCTCTCCCCTGTAATCCCAGCACTTTAGGAAGCCAAGGCGGGAGGATAGCTTGAGCCCAGGAATTTGAGACCAACCTGGGGAATGTGGTGAAACCCCATCTCTACAAAAACATACAAAAATTAGCCAGGCGTGGTGGTGCATGCATGTGGTCCCAGCTACTCTGGAAGCTGAGATAGGAGAACTGATTGAGCCCTGGAGGTTAAGGCTGGTGTGAACCATGATTGCACTACTGCACCACAGCCTGGGCAACAGAGTGACAGCCTGTCTCAAAAAAAAAAAAATTTGTCATTGCATATGTGTATATGTATGTATGTGGCCATTTGTTTATTTTATTTTTTTATTTTTGAGATGGAGTCTTGCTCTGTTGCCCAGGCTGAAGTGCATTGGTGTGATCGCTGCTCACTGCAAATTCTGCCTCCAAGGTTCAAGTAGTCTCATGCCTCAGCCTCCAGAGTAGCTGGGATTACAGGCGTGTGCCACCACACCTGGCTAATTTTTCTTTTTCATAAAGATAGTGTTCACCATATTAGCCAGGCTGGTCTCGAACTCCTGACCTCAAGTGATCCTCCCAAAGTGCTGGGATAACAGATGTGAGCCACCATGCCCGGCCCCACTTGTTGTAATATCTATTTCTCCACCCAACTGTATAATATGCCATATTGTCTTATTCACTGTTCTGTCTCCAGCTCCAGGCATTTTGTAGATGCTCACCAAATTTAGCTTCATTTTGCTGAATGGATGAATGAGCTGAGTAGAGTTTATATAGCAGGGACTCAATAAATGTTAAAATTTTAATTTGAGTTAACCCTAGAACTGCCATAGTAAAAGCACTCAAGCTTGGGCTTCAGAGGTGGACACATGAGTTTGCAGAGACTACTACTAAACATATAACCAGGAAAAACTGCACATTTACAGTAGAAGACGGAAGTAAAATTATGGAAATATTCTTCACAATAGCCAAAACCTAGAAACAACCCAAATATCCAGTGACAAGGGAATGAATAACTGGGTAGAGTCACAAAATGGAATATTATAGAGTTCTCAAAATGAGTAAACTATAAGCAATACGTAACAATATAAATCTTGTTAATACAATATAAGTAAATAAGCCACCAAAAATTGCATACAGCAATACTCCCTTATAATAATGCAAAAAATAACTAAACTTTAAAAATTTTTTTTTTTTTTTTTTTTTTTGAGACGGAGTCTCGCTCTGTCGCCCAGGCTGGACTGCAGTGGCCGGATCTCAGCTCACTGCAAGCTCCGCCTCCCGGGTTTATGCCATTCTCCTGCCTCAGCCTCCAGAGTAGCTGGGACTACAGGCGCCCACCACCACACCCGGCTAATTTTTGTATTTTTAGTAGAGACAGGGTTTCACCATGTTGGTCAAGCTGGTCTTGAACTCCTGACCTCAGGTGATCCACCTGCCTCGACCTCCTAAAGTGCTGGGATTACAGGTGTGAGTCACTGCTCTGGCTAAAAATTCTTACGAATTTTCAGGAATACATACAGCTGGTAAGTATGTAAAAGGAGCCAGGTATAGTGGTGCCACCTACAGTCCCAGCTGCACATGTAGTCTCAGCTACTTGGGAGGCTGAAGCAGGAGGATTGCTTGAGTCTAGGAGCTTGAGGTTGCAGTGCACTATGATAGGGTCTGTGAATAGCTACAGCACTACATTCTGAGCAACACAGTGAAGCTCTGTCTTATAAAATATATATGTGTGTGTATATAAGGAAAACAAGAGAATGACGGATATCCTGAGAGATGGTAGCTAGATTTAAGTTATTGCCAAGATCCTAGCTTTCATGTTGATTAGTTCTTTACAGTCTTTTTTTTTTTTTTTTAAACGGAGTCTCACTCTGTCACCCAGGCTGCAGTGCAATGGTGCAGTCTCTGCTCACAGCAACCTCCACCTCCCGGGCTCAAGTGATTCTCCTGGCTCAGCCTCCCAAGTAGCTGGAATTACAGGCATGCACCACCATGCCCAGCTAATTTTTTTTATTTTTTATTTTTTGTAGAGACAGGGTTTCACCATGTTGGCCAGGCTGGTCTCAAACTCCTGACCTCAGGTGATTCACCCGCCTCGGCCTCCCAAAGTGTTGGGATTACAGGCGTGAGCCACCGTGCCTGGCCATGATAGTCTTATAAGTAAATAAATGTGCACTGTGCATGGAGCAATGATAAGTGTGTGTCATGAACCAAGGTTATGATTAATTTAGTTCTGTGCATCTGAAGTCCATTAAAGGAAAGGGAGAAAAAGTAGCCTACCTCCTCCTCCAGGCAGCCTCAGTTGTTGGGGGTGATGGGGAGAAGAATCTTCTCCCCCAAGCTCCTTTGGGACTTTTCTCCAGGGACTGGCCCTAGGTCCTCCTCTTGTAGAGGTGAGCTGGTGGCATATAGGTGGGGCAGCAAAGAGGGAAGTAATCCAGGGTTTAGCTTCCTCTGGAAATAGGTCCTGGAATCAGTGGGAAAATGAGTCTATCCTGAGGCTGAAGAAGGAATCTGGAAGTGAGTCAGCTTCCATTCCCATTCAGCTTCCCAGACTCCCCAGCTTAGAACTGTTGGGCATGTAGTCTCCCATCCATTTCATCTATGACCTTAGGGTGGGGGTTAGGAGGAGCCCCAGAGCTGGGCCCTGAGTGAATGGGGCTGTGGCCACATGAATGATAGTCATAGTCGTTATAAACATTCTGGGTACTCGGGAGCTGGGACTAAGGTCTTGTTATGTTGCCCAGGCTGAAGTGCAGTGGCGATTCCTTGGTGCTATCATAGCACACTGTGGCCTCAAGTTCCTGGCCTCACACAATCCTCTTGCTTCAGCCTGCCACCCGCCAAGTAGCTGGGACTATAGGCATGGACCACTATGCCCAGCTTAAACCAGTACCTTTGAAGTCCATCATGAAACTAGGGAGCTGCTGACACTCTCTCTCTCTCTCTCTGTGTGTATATATATATATATATTTTTTTTTTTTTGAGACAAAGTGTCACTTTGTCGCCCAGGCTGGAGTGCAGTGGCGGCAATCTCCGCTCACTGCAACCTCTGTCTCCCAGGTTCAAGCGATTCTTATGCCTTGGCCTTCCCAGTAGCTGGGACTTCAGGTGCATGCCATCACACCCAGCTAATTTTTGTATTTTTGGTAGAGACAGGGCTTCATCACGTTGGCCAGGCTGGTCTCGAACTCCTGACCTCAGGTGATCAACCTGCCTCGGCCTCCCAAAGTGTTGGGATTACAGGTGTTCAGAACCACTGCACCTGGTTTTTTGTTTGTTTGTTTTTTTGTTTTTTGAGACAGAAGGTCTTGCTGTGTCACCTGGGCTGGAGTGCAGTGTTGCAATCACAGCTCACCGTTGTCTCAACTTCCCAGGCTCGAGTGATTCTCTCACCTCAGCCTCCCAAGAAGCTGGGACTATAGATGCACCACCATATCCAGCTTATTTATTTATTTTAGAGATGAGGCCGGGCGCGGTGGCTCACGCCTATAATCCCAGCACTTTGGGAGGCCGAGACGGGCGGATCACGAGGTCAGGAGATCGAGACCATCCTGGCTAACACGGTGAAACCCCGTCTCTACTAAAAAATACAAAAAACTAGCTGGACGAGGTGGCGGGCGCCTGTAGTCCCAGCTACTCGGGGGGCTGAGGCAGGAGAATGGCGTAAACCCGGGAAGCGGAGCTTGCAGTGAGCTGAGATCCGGCCACTGCACTCCAGCCTGGGAGACAGAGCAAGACTCCGTCTCAAAAAAAAAAAATTAAAATATTTTAGAGATGAGGTCTCGGTTGAGTGGAGGGGCTCACGTCTGTAATCTTAGCACTTTGCAGAGGCCAAGGCAGGCAGATCACTTGAGGTCAGGAGTTCAAGACCGGCCTGGCCAACAAGGTGAAAACCCATCTCTACTAAAATTACAAAAATTAGCTGGACGTGGTGGTGTGCACCTGTAGTCTCAGCTACTATGGAGACTGAGGCAGGAGAATCACTTGAACCCAGGAGGCGGAGGCTGCAGTGAGCCGAGATCTTGCCACTGCACTCCAGCCTGGGCGACAGAACGAGATTCCATCTCAAAAAAAAAAAAAAGGTAGAGATGAAGTCTCACTACATTGCCAAGGCTAGTCTTGAACTCCTGACATGGTGAAACCACATCTCTACCAGAAATACAAAAAAAAAAAAAAAAAGGCCGGGCGCGGTGGCTCAAGCCTGTAATCCCAGCACTTTGGGAGGCCGAGATGGGCGGATCATGAGGTCAGGAGATCGAGACCATCCTGGCTAACACGGTGAAACCCCGTCTCTACTAAAAAAATACAAAAAACTAGCCGGGCGAAGTGGCGGGTGCCTGTAGTCCCAGCTACTGGGGAGGCTGAGGCAGGAGAATGGCGTGAACCCGAGAGGAGGAGCTTGCAGTGAGCTGAGATCCGGCCACTGCACTCCAGGCTGGGTGACAGAGCAAGACTCCGTCTCAAAAAAAAAAAAAAAAAGAAAAAGAAAAATTAGCGGGGCATGGTGTCATGTGCCTATAGTCCCAGCTACTTGGGAGGCATGAGAATCATTTGAACCTAGGAGGCAGAGGTTGCAGTGAGACAACATCATGCCACTGCACTCTAGCCTGGACAATACAACAAGACTATCCTAAAAAAAGAAAAAAAAAAAAAAAGTCAGGCTGGACTGGGCTAAGGGTATAAAAGAGGAGTTGGAGGTTGCACTAGACTACAGTAGGGTCCTAGGAAAAGGGATGGAGCTCTCTGGCTGAATCAGATCAGACCAGGTCAGGAAAAATGAGGAAGGAGCTGTAAGACCAGGAGGGACAGAGGTTTGGGGTTGGGTTCAGACCTCTGTGGATTCAGAGGCCCTGGTTGGGGTACATGGTCAGACTATCTGAATGAATTAATTCACCAACAGACATATACACAAACATATGCATATACATGCCTACATACAAACACATGTATATGCTCCCTTACCTGCACATATAAACAGATCCAGGCCCTCCCCAGCTCAGCAGCACAAAGCTCTTCAGCAATGTGCTAAGGCTTGGGACTGGGACCACACATGTACCTGAAAACAGAGGGCATGAGGGCTTTGGAGGGTCTCTCTCTTCCCCTACCCCAGTAATTCCTCTTCACCAGGGGCTGCTGGGGGCAAATGGGGAGGAGCCAGATATGGGGCTCCAGAGGAAGTTGCTGGCCACTGTGTTTCCTGAGTTCTAACAGTGTGTTCTCCTGCTTCTCTGACCTACCCCTGCCCCCAAGCAGGATGGGGTCCAGGCCTGGCAATCTACCTTTTCCCTTGACTACCTCCCTCTGTACACATACATACAAGACGTGAACCTACAAATGCCCAAGTCACACAACAACTGTCCCAGCAGCCCCATAACTCAACACAGTCGCACTGCTAAGCCACACATTCAACACATCCTCATTTATGGATTTATAGCCTTCACTCACTCAGCAGTCACATATTCTCTGCTTTGTTCAATATCATATCACCAGCACCTAGAATGGGCCTAGTACCTAAAAAGGGTTCAATGAATACTATTTGAATGAATTAATTCACCGACACATACATAAACATATGCATATACATGCCCACATACAAACACATGTACACACTCCCTTACCTGCACATATAAACAGATCCAGGCCCTCCCCAGCTCAGTAGCACATACATACACACAGACACACACTCAGGCTAACGGGCTAGATGTACACCCAGTGCCAGACACAGACCCACTGTAGATGTTACCTGGCAATCTCACGGTGAGTTGCTGGTGGCAGCTAGCCGGTAAATGTCCTTCAGGCTGGCCAAATCTACAAAGGAAGAGTTGGGGGTGGGGTGCAATAGCATTCCTTGGGGTCCTGAGGCACTGGGCTGTGAGAAGCTGGGCTGGCAGCAGGGCAGGGCCAAGTAACTATAGATTGGAGAGGGATTGGATGGGTCATACAGTCCCTTCCTCTGGTGTCTTCCTACCAGCTAGGGAGGTAAGGGTAGAGGTGCAGGTCTATCGGGCTTTATTTCAGGTCGAGAGAGACCTTAGAAGGGGAATAGTTTGAGGCCTCAGCTTCTCCTGCCTGGGATGACAAAGAGGGACACTGGATAGAGAGCTTTATGGGCACTAAGACCCCATCTCCAATCCACAGCGGGGTCTCCTTATCTTCCCAGTCTTTAATGAAGAGGAGGGGACTTGGAGAGTTAACTACCTGGCAAAGAGTCTGAAAAGTACCCTATTTATCCTCCCATCCTCCCATAGAGCTTCAGGCTACCCACTAGCAACAGAACTGTCTTCCTCCCTCAACGTCCCCACCCAAAGTCAGCAAGGAGACAGACAATCCTGCTACTTACTCTCTTAATCCCTCACCCAGGGACCTTACCACCAGGGAGACTAATTTAGACCTCAGCTGGTGACCGGGTGCAGCAGATCATGCCTATAATCCCAGTACTTTGGGCGGCTGAGGTGGGTGGATCACCTGAGGTCAAGAGTTCGAGACCAGCCTGGCCAACATGGTGAAACCCTATCTCTACTAAAAAAATATATACAAATTAGCCAGGCATAGTGGCGGGCACCTGTAATCCCAGCTACTTGGAAGGATGAGGTAGAATTACTTGAACCCAGGAGGTGGAGGTTGCAGTGAGCCGAGATCATGCCACTGCACTCCAGCCTGGGCAACAGAGCAACTCAAAATAAACCAACCAACCAACCAACATTAGCTGGGCTAGTAGGCTGGGGGCTGGGTAGGGGTAGGAGTCTCCAAGGTACTCTAAGTACCTCAAGACCCTCTAACCCAAGCCCCCTCCTAGGCCAAGTCCCCTCTCTCACCCCTCCCTCAACAGCATAATCCAGGGCAGTCTATCCTAGGAATCTGCCCCAGGAGGGCCACCTGTCTGGCTGCCCCATGACAGCTAGGGGTGAGAAGCAACAGTCCTGGGGTGAGAGGTGGAGAGCAGACTGAGAAAGTCAATTCTCCCTCAACTTAGAGGGAGATGGGGCCAGGCTAGGACATATGGGAACAAACTTTAGGGTCTTGGGTGAAGGAGAGGTATAATTCAGGGAAACAACTTCAAAACAGTGAGGAGAAATGTGAAGTGAGAGTGAAGGGATCCAATTCATACAGTCTTAGGAACTGTAAGGATGGGGAAAAGACTGCCTTGGACTGAGTCATTATTAGGCATCAATGACCAACCAGGACACTCTCAAACCAAAAAGTCTCTTTATTGATCGGTACCATACATGACTCAAATGGCCCAAAAAAAAAAAAAAAAAAAAAAAAAAAAAAAAAAAAAAAAAAAAAAAGGCATTACAGTTGGGGTGGGATGTCCACCTTCCTCACCCCTTCCCTCAGCTCCTGACTCAATACCCTTCCAAAAGTGGCAGCTGGAGTGGAGGAAATACGGTGTGGGGGACCCCAGAATCCAGAGGGAAGAGTGGGGAGAGAGGTGGTGCTAGCACTTCCTGGGACTGGCCACAGGAAAAGGCAGCAAAGCCACAGAGCTGGCCCAGCTGCGTGAAACCCTGCTCCTGGCTGCACCCTGGCAGAGCTGAGGATCCCAGCTGCCTCCTCCTCCTCCTCCTCCCTGCTATGAGGAAGGAGTGGCAGGGGACACTGGCAGGTGAAGACCCTCTACTTCACCCAGGGGGACAGAGGCCTGTTTCTCTCTGGTGGGCTTAGAGCTGGGACGTCGTCGGTGGCCCCTTCCCCTCTGTGAAGGACAGAGTAGGATTACGTATGCAGTTGGAGGGGTTGAGGGAGGAAGATTCTGGAGGAAAGTGGCTAAGCCCCTCTCCCATCCCATGCCTGCCCAACTGAAACAAAACCAAAAATACAGCAACAAGGCTGCTCCCTTCTCTCCAGGCTCCCTAAGGGAAGGAGCCTCCCCTCCCCACATCCTAGACAGCTGCTCTTGTGGAGGACTTGTAAGGAATATACACACCATAGGGGTGGGGCTGGAAGAGAGGGAGTCACGAGCACTAGGAGGGCAGGCCAGAGTCCAGATAATGGGGAGACAGAGACAACAGCAAGGGTCTGTCACCAAGATGTGGCCACCAATGTCCCACTACCCCACGGCATGCCTTCCCCAACTGCAGTCACCCCACAGGAAAGTGGGAGATGGCAAAGGGTCTCCTTGGTCTGAAGCTCTCACACCATATAATATGGTATGCATACCTCCCTCCCCCCCTCTCACCCCCACCTAGACCCTAGGCCCCCATCTGCTAAGAGTAGGGAGGTAGCTGGACTTTTAATAGGGGGAAGAGGGGGGGGACATGAGTGATTTTTTTTTTAACTTACATTTTTAATAATATTATTTTTTAAAAAACTTGGAGCTGGGATAAGTGGCAGCTGGAGGAGGAGCCCAGAGCTTTACCCCTCTATTACCAGCTGCCTAGGGGAAGGGGCATTCAACCAAGCCTAAGTCCCTAAGGGCTGTGGGTACAGAGAACCCCAGGCTTGAAAGGGGTAAAGTCAGGGGGATGGGAAACCCAGAATCTGGAGTGAGGATGGAGGCAAATGCCCTGGGGGGTGGTCAGGACATGTCTCAGAGGCCCAGGTTCCAAGTAGGCATCCACATGAGTACCCCCTTCCCCTAAAAGGCTCTGCAAAGGCCAGGCCCAGCCCAGGGCCACTGTGGGGCAAATCTTGGCACCTGCCCCAGCGAGTCCAGTTCCTCCTTGAAGCAGGTGGATGGAGGCTGCCCATTTTAGATGCTCAGTCTCTTCATTCTGTCTTCTGCTTCCTGGGGCTGCGAGAGGTGGGGCAGATAGGCAGAGCACTGGGTGGCCACGGCAGGGCCTTTTACTGGGAGGCCTGTGACGTGGGGTTCTCCGATTTGCTTTCTTGGCTGGACGGAGGCTTGCTGTTCCAGGGGCTGTTGGCGCCCAGTGCAGGGGAGTTGTTAAAGCTGTCCTCGTCGTCAATGCCGTTGGCTGCGTCAAACTGGGTGTTCTCCAGCCGGGTGATGAGCCTCTCGTCCTCGTCCCCGAACTCCCCGCCCATCAGGGTGGGCTCCCCCACCACCATCACATCCTGAGAGTGGCGGAGGTCCCCAAACATAATCGGGGCAAGGGCTCGCCCGGCCCAGGGCGGCAGATACCCCCAGAGCCCCAACACCCACCCTGGAAGCTCAAGAGTCCCCACCCCCTCCTCATACCCGAATTTAAAACCCCAACTCCTGACACCCTCAGCTCCTGGAATCCTTCCCACTGAAGAACACCAGAGCATCAAAGCCTTTAGCCCATATCCATTCCCCTAGCTCCCTAGCCCGTCTCCCCAAAATTTTAGGGGACTCCTCAACTTCTGTCCACATGTAAGAGAAAGGGAGTAGATCAAACACGAGGGAAGGCAGTGTGTGCATGTGCAAGGGCATGTATTCTGGATCTGCAAACACTCCAGTCTGCGGGTCTTTCTATCAGTGTGAGTATGTGCGCTGGATGGTCTGTGAGCCCCAAGCTGCCTGTCCTGAACGTCTGTATGTCCTCATGGCTGTCTCTGTTCCTTTATGCCCCAGCTTCCTACAGCTGAGTCTGTGTGATCACACCCATGCAAGTGCCTGACAAGGACTCTCTCACCAGTAAAAGCAGTTAGCCCATGCTGGCAGAGTACATGAAGAAAACTGTCTTTGCTTCTATGCCTGCTAGTGAGCTCAGGCTTGGACAGGGGTCAGGGGTGAGCAGTGGGGCAGCCCAGAAGAGAGAAGAAAGCCGAGATGCTTACAGGTACCTGGCTGGAGAGGGCGAAGGTGCTAGCTGGGCTCTTCTTCTTGCTGTTGCTGTTGTTGGTGTTACCGCCCCCCGAGCTCATGGTGCTGCCCCCTGACATTTTCCGTTTCCGCCGTTTGCTGGGCTGCTGACGTGTGGGCTCCGCTGTGCCGGGGAAAGGAGACTCAGATGGGAGAGGGCCCCAGGTCCCCTATTCTAAATTGTGGCTCCCAAGGAGCATGAGCCTGCCCTGATCCCAATTTTGTAGACCCAGGAACAAGGAAGGGGCAGGGAAAACTTCAAAAGGAAATAAAGATACAGCTTTGGGGAGCAGTGTGAGATCCTGGTAAGAGCAGGTGCAAGGCACTCACCGGGGGGTGCTACCATGCGCTGCCACTTCTGGAAAAGGCAGGTCTTGAGGCAGTCGCGGGGGCTGAGGCTGTAGGTCTTGTGGCGGGACATGAGCTCTTGCATGGGCTCAAGTATCACACAGAGCTAGGAGTCGACAAGGAGGTGGCTTGTCAGGGGACAGACATGGAGCCGAGACTAAATGGACTGGGGCAGAAACTGGATGGTCAGAGACTCACTCGGAGGTAGTTGAGAGTGGAATTGGACAGCCCACACCGGGTGATGTTTTTGGAGAGCTGATCCAACATCTGGGGGTCTTGGGCCTAGAGTGGGAGAAAAGACAAGCAAGAACACTGACACCTGGGTTGCCTCTGCTCACCTGCCCTATCATCTGAGCATTTTAACACTCCTGAGAGAGGATACTCTCTTATAAAACCTGCTGTTCAGATGAAGAAACCCTAACCCTCTGTCTAAGGCCAGTCAGGAAATGACCGACCTTGTTCCACCCTTCCCCCTGCTTGCCTTCACTCTTGTGTCCTGGGTCCTGCCCACGACTCACATGCATGGCAAGGATGCTGCGGGGGATGAGCTCTCGGTGCTGCCGGATGCTGAAGTGCCACGTCTTTATTCGCATCATGTCGTCAAACATGAACTCCAGGTACAACCGGCCCTCCACACACACCTGGGGACAGGCTTGTCAGACACCTGCCCCCTCCCCACATACCATACCTGAAGGTATGTCTATTACAGTCTCCCATTTGGTTACAACTCTACCATTGCATATACTTTTGTTACCTGCACATTAAATCTGGGTGCACAAATGTCACAATACTCCCCCACCCATATACCTGGCCCTTACACACACAGACACACAAGACACACACACACAGTAGAAAATCTTAACAGATCGTCCTCTCCCCATGTAGCTAGTGATACACCCATCTGCTCTATGCTATGTGAGGGCACACTCTTGTTCACTCGTGTAGCCCTAGGGCCCAGAAAACTATCCCATACAAACATAATACATGCTTGCTGACGGTTGCAACATGCCTATCGGCCCTTCTTATTTTGCCACTTCGCAATATGGCTCCCTGGAGAACAGCTGTGAGTATACACTGGGAGAGAGGACGGGAATCAAACCCAGGTGCCACGGTGTTCCACATCCAGCTGGGTTGCTGACCTGGGTGAACATGGGCTTGCCATGCTGGGTCACCATGCTGCCCTGGTCACAGTCGAGGGACACAAAGTTGCTGTGGAATGCCTCCTTGGGGTGCTTAAGAACATAGTACAGCTCCGTAGCACCCCCCTCAAAGATGCTGCGGAAGTAGCGTGGGATCAGGGTCCGGCCAATGGCTGTAGAGATGGGACAAACTCTTCAGGACAAAGGGACCGCAAAAGGGGCCAGACAGATGCCTCCCCTACCAAGCTAGATATCCCCTGGCACTCCCAGACCCACTTCTAGACTTTAGAACTACACAGGAGGTATACACCCCCATAGCAAGACCCCAGAGGTCACTTACTATATCTCTTTGGTCCATCCTCCAGGCAGAAAGTGATGGTCAACATGGCATCATCCTCAAAGAACTCAGTTGTGAATGCATCCCACCAGAGATTGTCACACTCCTAGGGAGCATGGTGAGGTGTGTTCATGTCATAAGATATCCCATAGGGTGCCCAGATGGCCCTCCTGCTCCCAGTTCCTTTTCCCCTGGCAATACCTCTGTCCAGTTCTGAAGCCGTTTGTTAAGCTCGAATATTCTATAGTCAGTTTGGTTGCCATATGGTGTGTGCCTCCTGGAGGAAGTGAAGGAGGCAGATCAGTAGGAGTGGAGCCTCCCCACCCCACCCCCTACCTGGCCTTCACCCAGTGGAAAGCACCTTCTTGCCCACTGGACTCCACTTACCCAATCCCTGGCTCCAAGTATGTAGGCGGGTACATGGGAGTCGGGCTGTGTAAAGTAAGAGGCTATGAGAATGGGGGTGGAAGACAGGAATTATTGGGGGTGGGGGGCTACTCCCTCCCCTTTCCAGGCAGGATCCCACCTGGAGAAGGGTTAGGAAGTGGCCAAGAGACTCACTTACCCTACATCCCGATCTAGCATGGTGCCGGGATGGAAGGGGGGGAAGGCGTTGCCGTTCGGGGGCTCCTTCGGCGAGTACAGCTTGAATGACTTTGAGGAACAACCTAGAAGAGAAAGAAAGGAGTCATAGCTGGGCTCGGTGGCTCACATCTGTAATCTTAGCACTTTGAAAGGCCAAGGCAAGAAGACTGCTTGAGCACAGGAGGTCGAGGCTGCAGGGACCAGCCAGGGCAACATAGCAAGACCTCGTCTCTAAAACCAATTTTAAAAGTTGGCCGGGTATGGTGGGGCACGCCTGTAGTTCCAGCTACTTGGGAGGCTGAGGCGGGAGGATCACTTGAGCCTGGGAGGTTGACACTGAAGTAAGCAGAGATCATACCACTGCACTCCAGCCTGGACAACAGAGTGAGACCCTGTTCCTAAAAGAAAAAGGAGTCCCCTGACCCCCTCTTGGGAGCTCTCCGATAAGCCTGCTAGACTGTGTGGATAGGGATGGTCTTATGGAGCTCCCTGGCCTGCTTACAAGAGAGTGGTGGAGTAGGGGAGGGGGCTACTCTAGGGAGCACCTGTCTCTCCTTCTAATTCTGGCTCCAATCTTATTTCATTAAGAAACAGAGTATTCCACCCTAATCCCAGCGCATACCCAAGATCCCATTTCTTCATTTGGCTGAGTCCTAGATGACAGAAGAGGAATTGAAGCTGGGAAGAATTATCACAGAACAAATAAATATCCAATCATTAGAATCTAATTTTGATAAACTCCCTTCTAATCTACAGAGTTTCATTCAATCATCACAACAACCTTATGAGGTAGCAAGGCTGACCATAACATTCCCATTTTACAGACGAGGCAACTGAGGGCTCAAAGGAACTTGCCAAGATCATAAAGCTAGTAACTCTCAAAGCTAGGACTTAAGCTTGGATCTTCTGATTTCCACATCCTATACTTTCTACCATCGGACCCCTCTATTGCCCTCTAGAGACCAAAGTGGGGGAGGAAAAGGGGGGATTTTCGAACTCTGCCCCTCCTCCACCCTCAGGGTCTCAGGAGGGCAAGGGATAGAAAGATAAATGGGGGTGGGTGCCTGTTGGGTGCGGCCTACCAGATAACCAGTTGGGCCTTCTGCCTCCCCACTAACGGCCACTCCCTTATCAGCCCAGCCCCCACCCCTGCCCCCACCAAGGGTAGAGAGTATTGTCTCCAAACCAGAAACCCAAAGCCTCAACCCATTTTCTCTTCTGAGACTTGGGAGTGGGGGAGGTGGCAGATAAGCCTGCTTTGGATCCCACTCTACCTACAATTGAGAAGTAGGTGGTTTGGGAAGGAGCCTATGTTCCTCAGTCTAGGGGCACGTGGTCACTAGACAGGGGTCCTGCTAGTGTGTATCCGTGATGTGCACATGTCCTCTCTCTCACTTCACCTAACAGCAGTTCCTGGAGTACTGTTTTCTGACTGGAAGAAGTGTTAAATTCATAGTTGGGTATGAGCCAGGTACCCCTACAACTTTGTTTCCCCTTCTCACCAGATAGGAGGGGAAAATGAGGCACAGTCCCAAAAGTCATCTGACTCCAATCACATTTGCTTCCTTGGGTCCCTAAAACTTGACTGCATTTGGAAGGGTAGCTAGATTGGCTGTATCTATATCTCCTCCCCAACTTAGATGCAAAACCTATTTTGTTCCTTGGGGGGAAGAGACAAAAGAAGACCCTGTGCCAACATGTGTCATTTTATTCTCTCCCCAGGGCCCCATCCTCACGATGCAGGCAAAAGGAGGGTCCCAGACTGCACAGTCTCTGAGGGTGCCAAGAGTCAAAGCCTGTGTGTGCCTGCACACACGTGTGCCTCATCCTGCCTAGCAGGCTTCCACCCTCAGCTCGCCCTAACATGCCTATCAAGGGCTGGAACCCAGCAGCCCCAGGCAGATTCAGATGCCCGCAACAGGCCCTCACCCCATGCACGAGCTCCACATCCATATGCTCCAAGAACAGCACACACAGCCTTCACATGCCAGTCTGGACTGAGCCTGTGTCTCCAGAAAGACAGTCCCCACTCAGTCACTAAGTCTCCCCACTACACAGACAGGCAGACTAAGGCCACACAAGAAGCCCAAGCTCACACGGCCCACCAGAGACCAGGCCTGGGCAATAAACCCAAGAGTAGATTCTCAGACCTGGCCCTCATCCCCCAATTAGGCCATCCTTTCTCCCATAACTTAACCACCCCTGCCTCCTCAGTTTAGGGGCCACTTGAAATGTGTCAGCTCAAGAACCTGAAGAGAAAGGAGGCAGGATGCCTGGGTTTCTCTCCAATTTTGTAAAAAAAACTCTCAGAGCCTCCATTTCTCTCTCTAGAAAATGAACAGGTGTTGTTTGGGCCTGGGTAAATAGCTCTGAGGAGCTAAAGCCCAAAGCTCTGGGCCTCTATTTACACCTCCAGCGAATGGACACAAACTCAGCATCTCTCCAGAGCCATTCAACTCCCAGTAGCTCCAGCACAAGGGCTTGGGAGTGAGTAGAGAAGGGGAGGGACATCACCCAGACCATCTGTCCCTGTTGCTGCCTGTCCCCAGCAGCAGGAGTAGAGGGAGCAAGGTGGGGGGACGGGGGTGGGTGGGTGGGGAGATGTGTCATCCAGCCCTGTAATCAGCCATGGCCCCCCTCCCACCTCTAGCAATCTGGAAGCCTTTAGGAAGGGGGAGAGAAGAGCCCAGAACTAGTAAAGTTTTCTCAGGGTGGAAGCTGCATCCCGGGGCTGAGGGGGGCACCTCCAGCTGGGCATTGCCATGGTAACCAGGCTGCCCAGAGGGCAGGCCCCCTCCCTTTAGGGGCTGGCCACAGGTCAGCAGGCCTGAGCGCCCCTCCGGCTCTGAGCTGGGGCACCTCTCCCCTAGCCCGCAGACCAGGCCTGGGCCGGGCTGAGGGCCTTCCGCCCACCCCCCAACAGGCTTGCAGGGTGCTCAGACTTACCTGGGAGAACTGAGGGGGCCAGGAGAGGTGCGGGGAGCGACTGCAAGCCCAGAGGAGTCCTGGCAGGGGTGAGGGCTGAGGAGGGGACAACTTCAGCAGCTCATGTCCCGAGTGGGACAGGCAGGCCCGGCTGGGAGCTCCACTCCGCCGGCCGCACAAAGACTCACACGCACAGCCTCGGCCCGCCCCGCGGCGGCCGCAGCCCCGGGGGAAAGTTACAATGGCCACTGGGCCGGGCGCCGGGGGCCAGGGGGCCGGCCTGGGGGGCGGGGGACCGCGGGGAGTCCGGAGCCTTCTTTGTTTGCAAGGTTTCCCTCAACAATGGCTGCTCCGCTCTTTCCTCTCTCCTCCTCCTCCTCCTCAGCTCTCCCCGCCGCCGCCTCTCGCTGCCTCTGCCTCCGAGCAGCCCGCCCGCCCTCCCCCGGCCCCCGGGCCCCTCTGCTGGGAGCACCAGGAGAGGCAGGGTCCGGCACTCACACTCACTCACAGTCGCACACTCAGACACACACGCAGCGCCCGCCGGCTGCCTGCCTTTCTCCCTTTCTCTCCCTGCCTCCCTCCCTCCCCGCTCGCTCTCTCCGAGCCTCTCTCAGAATGAGGCCCCAGGGCGGGCGGAGGGTGGAGCTGCCCCCACCGGCCCCGCCCCCTCCCTGAGAGGAAAGAGGAAGAGCAAGGGAGGGAGGGAGGCTGGGACGGAGGGACTGCTGAGAAAAACAAAAGAGAGACAGAGACTGGGAGAGACAGGGGACGGATCAGATTGGGCCAGGAGAGACCTGGATGGAGGAGAAGCCTGTGGGGGCCAGGAACGAAACGCAGCCCGCCTTCCCTGAGCCCTAGGCGAGGTGATCAGGAGTGAGCAGGAGGGCCAAAGCCACTGGCAGAGATGGAGAAGGGCGGGCTCCTCTCTGCAGACTCCAAGATCTTCAAAGCACCTCCCAAACCTCCCCCAAATCCTTCTCGCCCCTGTGATCACTCAGGTTGAAGGCAGGCCTGGGATGCCACCCTGGGCTCCCCTGGTGAAATCCGGGAGAAGCTGGGGGGAGAGGCTCCAGGGGGTTATTTTTGACAGACACACATTCTGACATCAGCCTGTAAACACTGATTGGAGGGAGGCGGACACTCCAGGCTTCCCTGCCCCCAACCCAGCTAAGTTCCAAGCCTTGACTTAGATCCCCCTTAACAGGAAGCCCCCTTCCCCACCACCACTGAAGACAAGTGGGTGCCAGGGAAATAAGCATTGTCAGAGCTAGGGAAAGCCAACTTGGCCATCCAAGGGTCCCCAGAAGGAGCCTAGTGTGCTGCTGAATCCTCCCCACCACCCCAGGAAAAAAAAAAAAAAGGTGTGGTTAGTGGATAGGGCCTGTTCTCCCATCCAGCAGGGGCATCCCGAGGGAGCAGGTATTTCTATTTTTTTTCCTAAGGTAATTTTGTTGTAGCAGGAGGGGGTATTTCTAAAACTTGGGTAGTGGTCCAGACCTTACTCTTGGACCGATAGGAAAAGGAAAACACATAGTGTACACACACACACACACACACACACACACACACACGGGAAGGGGGAGCGCAAACCTTCTATTTCCTTCTTTGCAATTTGAGTGTCTGTTTCTCTACTCCCTTCCCCCTACCCTCAACTATATTCACACGTAACTCCAAGGACAGGATATCTCATGACATATTCACTAGTTAACTGTGCAATAATATTGCACCTGGCTCTGTGAACATCTTCCACATAAATAACACATCTCACTTTCACATAAATCAGTATCTGATACACATTTCAACCTGTGATATATCTTTTTTCCAAGACGGAATCTCACTCTGTTGCTTAGGCTAGAGTGCAGTGGCGTGATCTTGGCTCAATGCAACCTCCACCTCCTGGGTTCAAGCAATTCTCTTGCCTCAGCCTCCTGAGTAGCTGAGCTTATAGGTGCATGCCACCACACCCAGCTAATTTTTGTATTTTTAGTAGAGACAGGGTTTCGCTATGTTGGCCAGGCTGGTCTCGAACGCCTGACCTCAGGTGATCCACCCACCTTGGCCTCCCGAAGCGCTAGTATTACAGACATGAGCCACCGCACCTGGCCATCAATGTATGATATATCTCAAATCCTAAATATACCCAAATCCTGGATACACACACACACACACACACACACACACACACAGTCTAAGCCATACACACTGGGACCTACGACACGCATCCTGACCTCAATACACACACCAAAACTGTGTCATAACCCCTAAACCTGTGACAGCCTATTACATACACACCCTGATCATTTATTATGCAAGGACTTAACCTATATAAATCACCCTCTCTGAAACCTGCATACCATTCCTCATCACAGCCTGGCCATAGAAGAAACCCCAGCTTTTATAAACATACTGAAATCTATAACATTCAGCCAGACCCTGCAACATACAGCCTATCACCAGGACTTAAGACATTCCCACTGACTCCCAAATTTACAGCTTACCTCTGGGGTAGTCCCAGTTCTCCCCCACTGCCTTTAAACTTTCCAAAGTGCATTCACAGGCAGTACCTCAAGAGATCCTCATAGCACATAGGGCCAAATATCCTAACAGTGAGATCCTAACAGAACCCACTGAGACAGGATGACCAGGGTGGGTTGGACCCTGCACTTCTTTTTTTTTTTTTTTTTTTTTTTTGAGACGGAGTCTCGCTCTGTCACCCAGGCTGGAGTGCAGTGGCCGGATCTCGGCTCACTGCAAGCTCCGCCTCCCGGGTTTACGCCATTCTCCGGCCTCAGCCTCCCGAGTAGCTGGGACTACAGGCGCCCGCCACCTCGCCCGGCTAGTTTTTTTGTATTTAATAGAGACGGGGTTTCACCGTGTTAGCCAGGATGGTCTCGATCTCCTGACCTCGTGATCCGCCCGTCTCGGCCTCCCAAAGTGCTGGGATTACAGGCTTGAGCCACCGCGCCCGGCCGGACCCTGCACTTCTAAATCCACCAGATATAAGCCAATTCCTACTGCAGCCATTCCTACTCCCTTCCCCCGCCAGGCCTCAAATCACTATCCATATGGGGAGGGGGAATGCGCTCTGGCTTTTGCCTCCAGCCCAGAGCTCAGAACCCCGACCCAGCCTGTCTCCTCAGACAGGAGGGACTACAAGGGCCCTCCAGTCTTGCTGTAGGGTGGAGGGGCCCTTAAATGCCAAGATGTATCAAGACTGGCAAACCATTCAAAACAGGCCTTCTAGTTCTCCTTCTCCAGGAAGTCTGCTCCTTTCTCTGCTCTGACCCAATCCACCTAGTTGCACAGGGCCAGAACAGGTCCAGCTAAAAAGAGCAAGTCTGAGTTAGAAGGCCTTAGCATTGGTGGTGTGAGGTGGAGGGAGCAGCAAAGAATGACAAAGATGATGATGAGAAGTACTCCTCCTGGAGGTGGTGACTCAAAGGACAGTAGCCAGCACCAGCCCACAGGATGAGGTACCAGCACTGCCCCCTGCTCGGGCCCCTGGGGCTCCCTGACCCAGGCCTCCAGTGTGCCTGCCCCCCTTCCTTTGTCTGTGCCCGGCCTCCCGTTGGCCTGGCGCTCTGCCATCCTCCTCTCCTGGCTCCCAGCCGCCACCACTGCTGCCTCCTCCCCTCCCCCTACTCCTCCCTGCCTTAACCCTTCTGAGCCACATGCTGCCCCAGACAGGCCCTGGCCCCCTCAGCATATTGCTCAGGGTGATGCCCTTTAGCAGAGGCTCTCCCTGCTCCCAGCCATTCCAGCCCCAGAAGCTGGTCCTCACCCCAGAAGCACTATGGGAGCTGGGCGTGTGTATGTGTGTATCTTGTGGTGTTTCTGCATGTGCATGTGTGTGGGTCTGTGTGCGCTCTGGCTTCCCTCAGTCACATGTGTGGGGCATGTGCTGTCTCTGCCGGGCTGGGGGAGGAGGAGGAGCCCGGAGACAGCAGAGCACAAAGGAGAGACTCAGACAGGCAGGCAGGCAGGCAGGCAGGCAGGCGGCAGGCGGCCTGCCAGGGCGCCTCAGCCCTCACCCCAGGGCTGCTCAAGGTGGGGGAAGTCTTCAGGCCTGGACTGCTACATGCTGCCATGCTGCCCTCGTGTTCAAGCCTGTGCTCCCCCATCCAAGCAAGTCGCAAGTCAGGTCCCCTCTCTAACCCCAACTGCTACTATTCCCCACTTCCAGTCTACTCTGAAGCCCTCCCCATGTGGTTCTCCTTAAAGTTTAACCTCCATCCATCCTCTGTGGCATCAATCTACAAGACTTCTTCACGATCTGGAAAAAGACTCCCCACTCTTCCCTGTCTTTTGCCCCCTCTCCCTCAGTCAGACCACCAGACACAAAAGGAACATGCCTTCTGGGGCACTGACTGAAGTTGTCTTTCCACCCACCCACAAACCCCTGGGCTTGGGCCCTCTTCCTGTTCCCATTCTGCTCCCAGAGACTAAGAAGAAGAGATTTTCTCTCTCCTACCTCTGGACCCAGGCACCCTGCCCCAACTTCAGGGCCAACCTCCCATCCACCTCCAGCCTGACAACCCCTCCATACATACATACTAGCTTATCCGTTATTTGTAGGAACTAAGAATCACAATTTAAGACTCATCCCTCTAGCTTGTTCAGATCCTTAGTTTAACTGCTCTGCTCATGTGCCATGATGGAGGGTCAGGGCCCTGGGGTGGGCTAAGAACATGATGGATCTGAACGGGGTACCCAGCATGGGGCAATTATAAAGGAGAAAATCCACACATAAACATGTACACCAAGCTGGTAGGAGAAGAGACGATGGGGCCAGGCAGGATTCCAGCTTGGCAAGCTCTTCCCTCTCTTCTCCCCAACCCTCTGCAGCAGGAGCCAGTGGTTCCCATACTCGGATATTCTAGGATTCTCAGGTTCTCTTATTCCTCCTTCTGGGACCCATGCCCCTTAAATATCAGCCTCAGCAGGCACCTGAAGTGTTTGCCCAGCCCAGCTTGGCCTGGGTCACATGATTTTCAAGGAAGCTTCCGCGCTGGTAGCTTCCCGTGAGGATCTGTGGGGGAGTGAGGGGTGTCCAGTTGTGAAGCCAAAGGGGGCTACATTCAAGGACACTGACTTCCAGGAGAAAGCTGACTCCAGTCTGGGGCAGGAGGGCCAATTCCAGGACCCAGAGTCCCTGGGATGGAGACAGTGTGCCCGTGAGGCCCTCTGTAGACTACCTCTCCAGTCGCATGGCTTCTCTCTTTCCTCCTGGCAGTGAGGTAGATGCCCCCCCGCCACGCCTCTACCAGCCCCTCAGGAAAAAAACTCAGACCTAGGCTATCCCTGGCAAGAGCTGATACGTTTTGGGGAGGCAGGGATCTGAGCCTGGGTCCTCTCTCAAGTTTTCGGTTTTGGGTCAAGTATTGCTCCCCCAGCTTACCTCTCCACAAATCACTCTATTTTCTAGCCTGCCCTCCCACTAGGGCGGAGATGCGATACCCAAGGGTCCAATTATCTGGCATCTCTTAGGAGTACCATCGGTGCCTCAGGAGGGTCAACCTTCCCTGGCAGCAGGCAGGAAAAGTTGAAGGGGGGGCAAGATGGGCCCCATTCAATACCTCCCTGCAAACACGGTACTCAGAAACAGCATGGGGGGGATGTCACAGGATAGGTAATAGGCAATGGGCAGCAGGGAAGGGGGGGCAGCCCAAACCAGCCAATCACAACTCTATGGTGACCTAAGGGGGGGGTCAAAAGTCCAGAGTCACTTCTGATTGGCTAACAACCTGGAATTCTGAGAATTTCAGCCCCCCCCCAATCCTCTCTCCAATTAGCCTACCCCCCAAAAAAACATACACATAAGCCACCCCCAACGTCTCCTCCCCGTGTTTCTGGACTGCTGCGCATTTACACGGTTGGGGAAAACCCTCCCCGCTGGCCTGAGGCCCCGCGTAGCCCTTCCAGCTCCTGGCCTCCCCCATGCATCCACAACCCCCCAGACAACTTCTCGACAAACACGGGGTGAGGGGTCCGCGGGGACGGTTGGGCAGGAAGAGGCCGAGTGGCCGCGCGCCCCACTCACCAGGACAGGCACAGCCCACTGACATCTTCACATCGCCCGCCGCTGGGGGCCCAGCCGAGTCACGGTGCCCGCCCCTCGCGGGGACAGGCCGGGCATGAGCCGCCGCCGCCGCCCGCGGCCCCCGCTGCGCTCGCCGCCGGCCGGCCCGGCCTCGGCCCAGTACGGGCGGCCGCTGGCTGCGGCGAGGGGCCTGTCAGACGCGGAGCAGACAGGAAGGAAGCCAGGCAGGAAGGCGAGCGGCCTCTGCGTGTGTGCGCGCGGGTGTGAGTCCGCGGAGTGTGTGTCCGTGTGTGCGCGTGTGCGTGTGCGTGTCTGTGCGCTCCCGCCGCCGTCGCCGAGCGCCCCCCTCTCCGCCCTCGCGCTCGCGCTCCCTCGCGCCGGCGCCGGCTCCCCAGCCCAAGCCGGGCAGGGCTGGGCTTTATTAATATGCTAATTGTCCTGCTAGTGGGAGGGGAGAGCCGTGTCAAAGTGACCCAGGAGAGCGCGCAGCAAGCGACGACGTGCGTGCGCCGCGCGGCGGGCGGGCGGCGAGGGGCTGGGAGCGCCCGGGGAACGGCATGCATGTGACGCAGCTTTTAAAAAAGGAGACGGAGGCAGAGACCCCAGAGAGGGAGGGCGAAGGGGAGGGCGAAGGGGAGGGCTTGGAGGCGCAGCCGCGCGCTCGGTGTCCGTCCTCCGGGTGCCGCCGGGTGGGGATCCTGGCTGAGCCGGAGCGGGAGCCGCGGCTGGGGGAGGCGGAGCCGGGGTGGGCAGTGTGGTGTAGCTCTCTCCACCCCGGACTGCGCTCCGGGAGGGATAAGGGACTGCAGACCCCCTGCCCGTGCTCCCTGCTGAGATGCCAGCCTTCTTCTGGAGACCCCTTGTTTCGCGTCCCTACCCTAAGCTGGGTGGGTAAAGAAGCATTCTCTTAATTCTTGTAGCAACCCCTCAACTCACCCCCTCCCTAAATTAACCACTCCTTTGACTGCGAAACCAGTTGGGACTAGAACTACAAGGGTTAATTAAGTGGGGTCCCCGCCCTCCTTCGCCTAAGGGCTTGGGATCTGCGTTTTGCTGGGGGGAGGGGGCTGCGGAATGACCACCAGATTGGATTACGGAGGGGCAATACAAGGCCATCCTTCCTCCTTGCAGACTGACGCATTAGTCAAGACACTCTCCTCCCTTCCCCCCTTTCTCCAGCCTTGGCGCCGTCACCTCCGTACCAACCCCCCAACCCCACCGCCTCCGATCCCCCTGCCTGGAAGCTGCTCTCCTTTGAGGGCTTCGGAGATGAGAACAGGAAACAGGCCCCTCCAGTGCCCCCTAACCCAGAGAGGCAGAGGCTGTGGGCTGTGGGGGATTGGATGGGAGATGATATGGATGGTCAATGTAAGGAACACTCCTTCCCCTGGGAGGAGCCTCCCAACCTTCAGTCACACTTCAAGGACTCCCCAACCCAGCCCTAGGAGGGGAGGGGCTCCATCTCCATCCCTTCCCAAAAGCTCAGCTTTAGCTGCCTCATAAACAGGAAATACCTATTAGCCAGGAGGAGGGAAGGGAGGGGAGCCGCCTGGAGTAGAGAGTTGACCCCCTCCCTTCTGGGGTCCCCGGCTGCTAGCTCTTCTTTCTTAAGCTTCAGGATGGGCTCCAGGGATAGACGATGGAGACTTGGACTAGTGTCTTCTCCCTGGGGCATCTTGCCCAGACTGGGTAGGGGGTTCTCCTCTTTGTTACTTAGAGGGGTATTGGTTGAGAAGGCTGTTTGGTTCCCTCACTCTGGCTCAGAGTCTGCACAGCTGGCTTGACTGGCTGGAGGAGGGTTACAAATGCGGAGGCTTAAGTGTTTATGAGACCTCTTCTCTCCACCTTAGGTTTTTGCTGAGGGAGCATGAAATGATGGAAGGGTGCAGAGTTCGGGGATTGAAAAGAAGGCCTGCCTAGGAATGGAGACCCTCCCCACCATGTGTTTAGAATGGGGCATAGGGGAGCTCTACATTGTGGAGTCTCCCACCCCCAGGTTTCCCCATCTCCACCCCCACCAGGAGCAGAGAGGACCTGACTGAAGCCATCCACACTCACACAAGTATTTTCTTGGCAGCATCCCCTGCCTGAGTGCACCCCCTCCCTGCATTCTCCCAGACAAAGGTCAGCACTAGAGGGAGTAGAGAGAACCTAAGGCAACAGAACACTGGCCTGGAATTGTGGATACCTAGGTTTGAACGCAAGATTCGCTCCTCATTACCTGAGTGATTTGAGACAACTGACCACCCCACCTGGAACACTAGCTTTATCCTCTGTAATTGGTACCTATGACTTGATGAGAATCAAACTAGACAATGTACACCCAGTCATGTAGATATGTGTTCCTTTCTGTTTGTTTTTTGTTTTTTGTTTTTTGTTTTTTAGATTATCCAATTCTAAGAGTCAGGAGGGGGCTGGATTGGCGGGACAATCTGAGATGGTGTGGAGGAAGGGGAATACCTACCTTGACCTCCTTCTCTCTTTTCTGTCCATGAATTTGCCTTCCTCCAATCCTGTGACCACTTGCCCCTAAGGCCACTCATTCCAAACAACTAGCTTGGTCAGATTCCATGGTGACCAACACAATGGTGATCATCTGGGTGGACAGGGGGACTACAACTCACCCTATAAAGGTCTTTGCCTCCTGTGAATCTGAGATTTCCCTGTCCTAGATTACATATGTGGAAGGTAGAAGCTTAGGAGGGAAGAAAAAACTGCCTTACTTGAGCATGCACTAGTGCCAGGCACTGCCCTAGGCCTTTTACACCAGCCGACTCACTTACCTTTCATGAGGACCTTTGGAAGAAGGTGCTATCACCTCCATTGAACAAGTAGGAAAACAAGTTCAGAGATGATAATAAATTTGAACTTGCCTGTAAAACACTGTTTTCCCTCTTCACCTACTAGTTAATGCTTCCTTAACACCTTAGTTCTAGCTTCACCTTCTCTGGGAAGATTACCCTTCCCACTCCCACTGACATTATAGCCCAGTTACCCGTAAGGAAATACCATCTCAGTACTGTTGAACGGGTGGTTAAAATAAGTGATTGGGGCTCCTAGAGGAACTCCATTTAGGGAAGTTAGTTGACTTTGCCAAGGTAACAGAGCTAACAAGCACTTGACCCATTGCTCCAGTCCTTGCCTTACCTCTAGTGTGGATCAGACCTGGGGATGGAGAAGAGAACATCTTTGGAGCATCTCTGGGAATTGTGGTATAGGCAAAAATGGGAAGAAAGGTCACAGACACCTGGCAGACAGATAGGATGTAGTAGGAAGGGGGTGGAGTCTATGTGGAGGGAGGGTCTTTAATTTAATGACAATGTCCTGGAGGGCTGGAGGCTTAGCTGATTTGTATGTGTGTGATAAAATTCACATATCATAAAGTTAACCGTTTTTTTTTTTTTTTTTTAGAAGGAGTCTCATGCTGTCGCCCAAGCTGGAGTGCAGTGGCATGATCTCGACTCACTACAACCTCCACCTTCCCAGTTCAATCAATTCTCCCTGCCTCAGCCTCCTGAGTAACTGGGCTTACAGGGACCTGCCACCACGCCCAGCTAATTTTTGTATTTTTTTTAGTAGAGACAGGGTTTCTCCATGTTGGTCAGGCTGGTCTCCCAACCTCAGGTGATCTGCCCACCTCGGCCTCCCAAAGTGCTGGGACACCCGGCCTTTTTTTTTTTTTTTGAGATGGAGTTTCGCTCTTGTTGCCCAGGCTGGAGTGCAATGGCGCAATTTCATCTCACTGCAACCTCCGCCTCCCAGGTTCAAGTGATTCTCCTGCCTCAGCCTGTCGAGTAGCTGGGATTATGGACATGCACCACCATGCCTGGCTAAAAATTAACCATTTTTAAATGATCAGTTCAGAGGTATTCTAGCTTTTTATTTTTTAATTTTATTTATTTTTTTAAGACAGAGTCTCGTTCTTGTCACCCAGACTGGATTGCAGTGGCGCGATCTTGGCTCACTGCAACCTCCGCCTCCCAGGTTCAAGCAATTCTCCTGCCTCAGCCCCCTGACTAGCTGGGATTACAGGCACTGCCACTATGCTTGGCTAATTTTTGTATTTTTAGTAGAGATGGGGTTTTACCATGCTAGACAGGCTGGTCTCGAACTCTTGACCTTGTGATCTGCCCGCCTCAGCCTCCCAAAGTGCTGGGATTACAGGCGTGAGCCACCGCCCCCGGCCTTATTTCTTTTCTTTTTTTTTTTGAGACAGTCTTGTTCTGTCGCCCAAGCTGGAGTGCAGTGGTGCAATCTCAGCTCACTTTAACCTCCACCTCCCGGGTTCAAGTGATTCTTCTGCCTCAGTCTCCAGAGTAGCTGGAATTACAGGCATGCACCACCACACTTAGCTAATTTTGTATTTTTAGTAGAGATGGGGTTTCACCAAGTTGGCCTCTAAGTGATCCACCTGCCTCAGCCTCCCAAAGTGTTGGGATTACAGGCATGAGCCACTGTGCCCGGCCCTTTTTTTTTTTTTTTTTTTTTTTGAGGCGGAGTCTCGCTCTGTCGCCCAGGCTGGAGTGCAGTGGCGCGATCTCGGCTCACTGCAAGCTCCGCCTCCCGGGCTTACGCCATTCTCCTGCCTCAGCCTCCCGAGTAGCTGGGACCACAGGCGCCCGCCACCTCGCCCGGCTAGTTTTTTGTAATTTTTTTTAGTAGAGACGGGGTTTCACCATGTT
Source organism: Theropithecus gelada (assembly GCF_003255815.1). Taxonomy (NCBI): domain Eukaryota; kingdom Metazoa; phylum Chordata; class Mammalia; order Primates; family Cercopithecidae; genus Theropithecus; species Theropithecus gelada. Next base: position 98,716,409 of record NC_037677.1, read on the forward strand.
AGCCAGGATGGTCTCGATCTCCCGACCTCGTGATCCGCCCGTCTCGGCCTCCCAAAGTGCTGGGATTACAGGCTTGAGCCACCGCGCCCGGCCCCCTTTTTTTTTTTTTTTTTTTTTTTGAGACTGAATCTTGCTCTGTCACCCAGGCTGGAGTGCAGTGGCATGATCATAGGTAACTGCAGCCTCAAACTTCTGGGCTTAAGCAGTTCTCCTGCCTCAGCCTCCCAAGTAGCTAGGACTGTAGGTACATGCTACTGTGTCCAACTAACTTTTTTATTTTTTGTAGAGACAGGTTTCTTGCTGTTAGCCAGGCTGGTCTTGAACTCCTGGCCTCAAGTGATCCCCTGCCTTGATCTCCCAATGTGCTGGGATTACAGACATGAGCCACTGCCTGACCCTGGCCCTTGTTTTTGTTTTTTATTTTATAGTCTTGCTGTGTTGCCCAGGCTGGACTTGAACTCCTGGGCTCAAGCAATCATCTTGCCTCAGCCTTCTGAGTATCTGGGACTACAGGCCCGTACTACACCAAGCTTCTAGTATTTTATTTATTTATTTTTTTGAGACAGACTCTCGCTCTGTCACCAGGCTGAGTGCAGTGGCTGGATCTCAGCTCACTGCAACCTCTGCCTCCCCGGTTCAAGTGATCCTCCTGCCTCAGCCTCCCGAGTAGCTGGTACTACAGGTGCGTGCCACCACACCCAGCTAATTTTTTTTTTTTTTTTTTTGAGATGGAGTCTTGCTCTGTCACCAGGCTGGAGTGCAGTGGCGCTATCTCGACTCACTGCAACCTCCGCCTCCCGGGTTCAAGCAATTCCCCTGCCTCAGCCTCCAGAGTAGCTGGGACTACAGGCACACGCCACCATGCCTGGCTAATTTTTTTGTATTATAGTAGAGATGGGGTTTAACCATGTTGGCCAGGATGGTCTCTATCTCCTGACCCCATGATCCGCCCACCTTGGCTTCCCAAAGTGCTGGGGTTACAGGCGTGAGCCACCGCACCTGGCCCAATTTTTTGTATTTTAGTAGAGATGGCACCATGTTGTCCAGGATGATCTTGATCTCTTGACCTTGTGATCCGCCCACCTTGGCTTCCCAAAGTGCTGGGATTACAGGCGTGAGCCACTGTGCCCAGCTGCTTCTAGTATTTTTCTTTTTTTTTTTTTTTTTTTTTTTTTTTTGAGACGGAGTCTCGCTCTGTCGCCCAGGCTGGAGTGCAGTGGCCGGATCTCAGCTCACTGCAAGTTCCGCCTCCTGGTTTCACGCCATTCTCCTGCCTCAGCCTCCAGAGTAGCTGGGACTACAGGCGCCCGCCACCTCCCCCGGCTAGTTTTTTGTATTTTTTAGTAGAGACGGGGTTTCACCGGGTTAGCCAGGATGGTCTGGATCTCCTGACCTTGTGATCCGCCCGTCTCGGCCTCCCAAAGTGCTGGGATTACAGGCTTGAGCCACCGCGCCCGGCCTCTAGTATTTTTCAATAGTAGTCATTAGTGCAAGATGCACTCTGGACACAGGCAGGAGGTACTGAGAAGAGATTAAGATTAGGAAAGGGAAACAGAAGAGGAGCCTCACAAAAAGGCAGACAGCAGAAGCAACTGGCTAGACTCATTCCAATAGAAGTAAGCCCCCTGTTTGTCCCAGCTCCTATAACTGCTCCCATCCAATTCCCTCTGCTGACCTTGGCCTTCTATGTTTTCTCTTACATTTCTCTCACCCTTGAAATTCCTTCAACTAGTTATTGGCATCGCTCTTTCTTTTCTCTTTTCTTTTCTTTTCTTTTTTCTTTCCTTCCTTCCTTCCTTCCTTCCTTCCTTCCTTTCTCTCTCCTCTCTCTCTCTCCTCTCTCTCCTCTCTTTCTCTCTCTCTTTCCCTCCCTCCCTCCCTCCCTCCCTCCCTCCCTCCTTCCCTCCTTCCCTCCTTCCCTCCTTCCTTCCTTCCTTCCTGACAGAGTTTCACTCTTGTTGCCCAGGCTGGAGTGCAATGGTGCAATCTCAGCTCACCACAACCTACGCCTCCCAGGTTCAAACAATTCTCCTGCCTTTTTGTATTTAGTAGAGATGGAGTTTCACCACATTGATCAGGCTCGTCTCAAATTCCTGACCTCAGGTGATCTACCTGCCTTGGCCTCCTGGAGTGCTGGGATTACAGGCATGAGCCACCGCACCCGGCCTGGCATCGCTCTGTCTTTCAAGGATGAATCTTGACCTGGATGCTATGGCTCACACATGTAATCCTAGAAACTCAGGAGGCTGAAGAGGGAGGATCACTTGAGCCCAAGAGTTTCAGACAGCAGTGAACTGAGATTGCACTACTGTGCTTTAGCTTGGATGACAGAGTGAGACTCTGACTCAAAAGAAAAAAAAAAAAAAGAATCTTTTTCCAGACAGCAGATGATATTATGTCTTATTGACAGCCTAACCTCCAGCATCTAACAGAGTGCCTGGAACCTAGTTTGTGAACTATAACTTTTTTTTTTCTTTTTGAGATGGAGTCTCGCTCTGTTGCCCAGGCTGCAGTGTGGTGGTGCGATCTCAGCTCACTGCAACCTCTGCCTCCTGGGTTCAAGCGATTCTCCTGCCTCAGCCTCCCAAGTAGCTGGGATTATAAGCATCCACCACCATGCCCAGCTAATTTTCATATTTTTAGTAGAGACAGGGTTTCACCATGTTGGCTAGGCTAGTCTCGAACTCCTGACCTCAGGTGATCCACCTGCCTTGGCCTCCCAAAGTGCTAGGATTACAGGTGCAAGCCACCACGCCCAGCCGTGAACTGTAACTTTTGTTGAATGATTACAGCAATTTTTATAGGTCATCCCTTGCCCTGACACGTGACTCCTCCCCTCTTGTCCATTTGCTATCATCATCACCATCATTATTTACAACCATCAGTTGTTTTTCTGCCAAAGCAAGTTTCTCAAAGTATGTAAGAAATTCCCTGCCGGGCGTGGTGGCTCACACCTGTAATCCCAGCACTTTGGGAGGCCGAGGCAGGAGAATCACAAGGTCAGGAGTTCAAGAGCAGCCTGGCCAACATGGTGAAACCCCGTCTGTACTAAAAATACAAAAAAATTAGCTGGGCGTGGTGGTGGGCGCCTGTAATCTCAGCTACTTGGGAGACTGAGGCAGGAGAATCACTTGAACCTGGGAGGCGGAGGTTGCAGTGAGCCAAGATTGCGCCACTGCACTCCAGCCTGGGCGACAGTGTGAGACTCTGTCTCAAAAAAAAAAAGAAATTCCCAGGAAAGTTGTTAAACATGGAGAAGGCACCACCCTTGGATGAACTAAATCATATTTCTGGAGAACTAAGGAATATGTTTTTAAAATTATTTTATTTATATATATATAAATTTTTTAAAAAATTGAGACAGAGGCCGGGCATGGTGACTCAAGCCTGTAATCCCGGCACTTTGGGAGGCTGAGGTGGGTGGATCACCTGAGATCAGGAGTTTGAGATCAGCCTGACCAACATGGTGAAACCTCATCTCTACTAAAAATACAAAAATTAGCCAGGTGTTGGGGCACAAGCTTGTAATCCCAGCTACTCAAGAGGCTGAGGCAGGAGAATTGCATGAACCTGGGAGGCAGAGGTTCAGTAGGCCGAGATCACACCACTGCACTCCAGCCTGGGCAGCAGAGTGAGACTCCATCTCAAAACATAAATAAAATAAAATAAATTGAGATAGAGTCTTGCTGTGTCTCAAGGTTGGAGTGCAGTGGTGCGATCTCGGCTCACTGCAACATCCACCTGCTGGGTTCAAGTGATCCTCTTGTCTTAGCCTCCCAAGTAGCTGGGATTACAGCCACGTGCCACCATGCCTGGCTAATTTGTGTTTTTTAATAGAGACAGCGTTTCACCATATTTGCCAGGGCGGCCTCGAACTCCTGACCTTAAGTGATCCACCAGCTTTTGCCTCCCAAAGTGCTGGTATTACAGGAGTGAGTCACCACGCCCAGCCAATTTTATCTATTTTTAGAGACAGGGTCTTGCTGTGTCACTGAGGTTGGAGTGCAATTATAGCTCACTGCAGCCTTGAACTTCTGAATACAAGCAGTCCTCCTGCCTCAGCTCCCAAGTAGCTAGGACTACAGGCACACACCATCATGCCCAGCTTTTTTTTAAATTTTTTCTTTTTTTTTGAGACAGTTTCACTTTGTTGCTCAGGCTGGAGTGCAGTGGCATGATCTTGGCTCACTGCAACCTCCACCGCCTGGGTTCAAGCAATTCTCATCCCGTAGCCTTCTGCATAGCTGGGATTACAGGTGCCTGCCACCATGCTCAGCTGATTTTTTTTTTTTTTTTTTTTTTTTTTTTTTTTTTTTTGAGACGGAGTCTCGCTCTGTCGTCCAGGCTGGAGTGCAGTGGCGCAATCTCGGCTCACTGCAAGCTCCGCCTCCCGGGTTCACGCCATTCTCCGGCCTCAGCCTCCCGAGTAGCTGGGACTACAGGCGCCCGCCACTGTGCCCGGCTAATTTTTTTTTCTATTTTTAGTAGAGACGGGGTTTCACCATGGTCTCGATCTCCTGACCTTGTGATCCGACCGCCTCGGCCTTCCAAAGTGCTGGGATTACAGGCGTGAGCCACCGCGCCCGGCCTTTTTTTTTTTTTCTTTTGAGATAGAGTCTTGCTCTGTCGCCAGGCTGGAGTGCAGTAGCGTGATATCGACTCACTGCAGGCTACGCCTCCCGGGTTCACCCCCATTCTCTTGCCTCAGCCTCCAGAGTAGCTGGGACCACAAGCACCCACCACCAAGCCCATCTAATTTTTTGTATTTTTGGTAGAGACAGGGTTTCACCGTATTAGCCAGGATGGTCTCAATCTCCTGACCTCGTGATCCGCCTGCCTCGGCCTCCCAAAGTGCTGAGATTACAGGTGTGAGCCACCGTGCCCGGCCAAATTTTTGTATTTTTAGTAGAGACAGAGTTTCACCATATTGGCCTGGCTGATTCTTTTACCACATAATGTTCTTTGAGTAGCTAGGTAGGTCTTCCTTGTGTTCAGGTCTTCAAATGTTTCCTCCTCAGAGGCTTCATAATATAAAATTATTCCCTCTTATCTTTTACACTTTCCATCCCATTATTTTCTGACAGCATATATGGCTCTCTGAAATTGTTTTAATTCTTTGTTTACATGAAGATTGTTTCCCGAGGAGAATGTAAGCTGCATTTTGTTAAGGGGAGTTTTTTGCTTTGTTTGTTTTTGGTCCATTTTGTCATTGCTGTAGTGCCTGGCATATGGAAGGCATTCAACAAATAAGCGATTATGCTGGTTTAATTCACATAGAAATATACGTCACATGAACTGGGGATTTTTGTCTCACTTGATCAATACACTTTCTTCCCATAGAAAATTATTATTATTATTTATTTGAGACAGAGTCTTGCTCTGTCACCCAGGCTGGAGTGCAGTGGCATGATCTCGGCTCACTGCAAGCTCTGCCTCCCGGGATCAAGTGATTCTTGTGCCTCAGCCTCCTGAGTAGCTGGGGTTACAGGCATGTGCCACCATGCCCGGCTAACTTTGTATTTTTAGTAGAGGGGGGGGGGTTTCTCCATGTGGTCTGGCTGGTCTCGAACTCCTGACCTCAGGTGATCCACCCGCCTCCGCCTCCCAAAGTGCTGGGATTACAGGTGTAAGCCACTGCGCCCGGCCCTATTATTATTATTATTTTGAGACAGAGTCTCACCGTGTTACCCAGGCTGGCATGTAGTTGCACAATCTTGGCTCACTGCAACCTGCGCCTTTGGGGTTCAAGTGATTCTCCTGCCTCAGCCTCCTGAGTAGCTGGGACTATAGGTATACGCCACCATGTCCAGCTAATTTTTGTATTTTTAGTTAAGAGGGGGTCTCACCATGTTGGTCAGGCTGGTCTTGAACCCCTGACCTCAAGCAATTCACATGCCTAGGGCTCCCAAAGTGCTGGGATTACAGGCGTGCACCACCATGCCTGACCTCCATAGAAAATTATAAGTCAGTTATTATAATCAGATGAGTATTTGGCGAGCATGGAGTCAGAAAAGGACAAACGATTGGAGGTTCCCAATTTTTGGTGGCCTGTGGCTCTAAGGTTTTCCTTCATGGTCGTTAGGAATGCATTTAAGGACTAGTATTCACAACACCCCTGTTCAGGTGGCACTGAAGACCCAGAGATAGATTTTATGGAGACACCAGACTTAGATGAATAGATTGTTTTTTCAGATGCTGAATAAAGCAAAAAAGTGGCAAATGTTCTGCTTTCTTTTATATTAGTCTTCCTCTCAAAGCCTTATCACCATAAACCAGTAGCATTTTATTTATTTTTAAAAAATTTTTAGGGCTGGGCACAATGGCTCACGCCTGTAATCCCAGCACTTTGGGAGGCCAAGGCGGGCAGACCACGAGGTCAGGAGATGGAGACCATCCTGGCTAACATAGTGAAACCCTGTCTCTACTAAAAATACAAAAAATTAGCTGGTCGTGGTGGCAGACGCCTGTAGTCCCAGCTACTTGGGAGGCTGAGGCAGGAGAATGGCGTGAACCCGGGACGCTGAGCTTGCAGTGAGCCAAGATCGCGCCACTGCACTCCAGCCTGCAGTCTGGGCGACGGAGCGAGACTCCGTCTCCAAAAATAAATAAATAAATATATATATATATTTTTGTTTTCTATTGAGACGGAGTCTCGCTCCGTCGCCCAGGCTGCAGGCTGGAGTGCAGTGGCGCGATCTCGGATCACTGTAACCTCTGCCTCCCGGGTTCAAGTGATTCTCCCTGCCTCAGCCTTCCAAGTAGCTGGGATTACAGGTAGGTGCCACCACGCCCGGCTAATTTTTGTATTTTTAGGAGAGACAGGGTTTTGCCATGTTGACTAGGCTGGTCTTGAACTCCTGACCTCAGTGATCCGCCTGCCTCGGCCTCCCAAAGTGTTGGAATTACAGGCATGAGCCACTGTGCCCCGCCTTAGAGCATCTTTTGGAGTATGTATCTTCCACACAGGAAAAACTGTGCCATCTGTATTAACCTTGCTGGCTGCTCACAGGCAACTTTATTTCAAACTTTAGTGTTGCTCCTCATATAACTATTTTATAGAGAAAAGTGTGAACAAGACTCAGTTTCCAAATGAGTGGCTTTTAAAGCCTTTTTGGGAAGACAAAATTAACTCACCTGAAACAACTAATTAAGAAACAACTAGGCCAGGCGCGGTGGCTCACGCCTGTAATCCCAGCACTTTGGGAGGCCGAGACAGGCGGATCACGAGGTCAGATCAAGACCATCCTGACTAACATGGTGAAACCCCGTCTCTACTAAATATACAAAAATTTAGCCAGGCCTGGTAGCGGGCACCTGTAGTTCCAGCTGCTGGGGAGGCTGAGGCAGGAGAATGGCATGAACTCAGGAGGCAGAACTTGCAGTGAGCTGAACTCGCGCAACTGCACTCCAGCCTGGACGACAGAGCAAGACTCCGTCTCAAAAAAAAAAGAAAGAAAGAAAAAAAAGAAAGAAACAACTAAACAGGGCTGGGCACGGTGGCTCACACCTGTAATTCCAGCACTTTGGGAGGCTGAGGCAGGCGGATCATCTGAGGTCAGGAGTTTGAGATCAGCCAGACCAATATGGAGAAACCTCCCTCTCTAATAAAAATACAAAATTAGCCGGGCGTGGTGGCACATGCCTGTAACCCCAGCTACTCAGGAGGCTGAGGCACAAGAATCACTTGATCCCGGGAGGCAGAGGTTGCGGTGAGCCAAGATTGCGCCATTGCACTCCAGCCTGGGCAACAAGAGCGAAACTCCATCTCACACACAAAACACAAAACAAAAGAAACAACTAAACAGCCAGGCACACTGGCTCACACCTGTAATCCCAACACATTGGGAGACCAAGGCAGGAGGATCTTCTGAGGCTAAGAGTTGGGGAACAGCCTGGGCAAGATGTGCGACCCCCCAGACCCCCCCAAAAATTAGCTGGGCATGGCTGGGCATGGTGGTTCACCCCTGTAATCCCAGCACTTTGGGAGGCTGAGGTGGGCAGATCACGAGGTCAAGAGATCGAGACCATCCTGGCCAACATGGTGAAACCCTGTCTCTACTAAAAATACAAAAAAAAATTTAGCTGGGTGTGGTGGTGGGTGCCTGTAGTCCCAGCTACTTGGGAGGCTGAGGCAGGAGGTGGAGGTTGCAGTGAGCCAAGATCGTGCCACTGCTCTCCAGCCTGGTGACAGAGCGACACCCCATCTCAAAAATAAATAAATAAATAAATAAATAAATAAATAAATAAATAGCTGGGCATGGCAGTAGTACCCAGCTACTCTGGAGGCTGAGGCAGGTGGATCCTTTCAGCCTGGGAGATCACAGTGAGCTGTGCTATCATCTGCCATGACACTCTTGCTCACTGCACTCCACACTCCAGCCCTGGGTACAGAGTAAAACCCTATTCTCTCTCTAACAACAACATCAAAAAGAAACAACATCTAAGAAAAGGTCCAGAAAAGGTCTTCTCTTTTCATGAACATTTGTGAGGATGTATAGTGATGCAATATTTCCAAAGGGCAATTTTCTACTGTATTTCAAATACATGCATTGTTTAACTCAGCAAGTGAATTACATGGAAACTATTCTATAGAAAAATTGCACAAAAGTGCAAAGATACATGTACATGACATATGCAAGGGTGTTCATCATAACAATATGTAATAGTGAGAAACTGTAAAGAAAAATATTATTTATTTATGTTTGAGAAGAAGTCTCACTCTGTCATCCAGGTTGGAGTGCTGTGGCATGATCTTGGCTCACTACAACCTCCACCTCCTGGGTTGAAGCGATCCACCTGCCTTGGCCTCCTGAGTAGCTGGGACCACAAATGTGTGCCACCACATCCAGCTAATTATTTAATTTTTGGTAGAGATGGGGTTTTGCCATGTTATCCCGGCTGGTCTCCAACTCCTTAGTTCAAGTGATCCACCCACTTTGGCCTCCCAAAGTGCTGGGACTACAGGTGTGAGCCACGAGTCATGGCCAGAAACAACTTAAATATAATTTAAATAATGATACATTCAGCAGGGCACGGTGGCTCAATCCTGTAATCCCAGCACTTTGGGAGGCCGAGACGGGTGGATCACGAGGTCAGGAGATCGAGACCATCCTGGCTAACACGGTGAAACCCCGTCTCTACTGAAAAATACAAAAAACTAGTCGGGCGAGGTGGCAGGAGCCTGTAGTTCCAGCTACTCAGCAGGCTGAGGGAGGAGAATGGCGTAAACCCGGGAGGCGGAGCTTGCAGTGAGCTGAGATCCGGCCACTGCACTCCAGCCTGGGCGACAGAGCGAGACTCCGTCTCAAAATAAAATAAAATAAATAAATAAATAAATAATGATACATTCATAAAATAGAACTGGTGCTAAAGGCTCAGTAAATATTTAGCTAGTGAATGGATTAACATATTGTTACATGAAAAAAAGCAAATCGTAAAACCATATATACAGATTGATCCCATATTGAACAAAAGACCAGTTTGTGCCCCTATATATTTTTCCATTCATAGAAAAAAGTATCAATGAATACACACTAAAAGGAAGAAGGGGGTTAAATCTACATTTTTTCCTCTAAACAGTTTTGTACTTTTTGAAATTTTTTTGCTTTGTAATAAAGTTATTTAAAATAGAAAAATAATATGAAGTAGCTTTTAAGTGGCAAATGAATGAAGAGTAGAGACAGTGATGGACTGTAGAAATACAGAGCGGGATCCCTCTTGACTAGGATAACCAAAGCCTTTCCTAGATTAAATAAGACATGAAATCCTTTGAGGTTCAAGTATTCCAGGCCGACACATAGGCAGGAGAACACCTGTTGTCTTTAGGGAACAGCAAGGAGACCTGGATCAGCAAGAAACAAATTTGATAGAGAAGGCAACCTAAGTTTCTGAGTAGCAGCAGAGAGGGCAGAGAATGCGGTCTTTTCCGATTAAATTTGCAGTACTGCCGCAGTATGGGATTAGGTGAGGATTAGCGCTTGGAGCGCAAGTGCCCACTAGGGGGTGGTGTTTCAAAACATATATAGGCCCACTTCGACCCATTTGGACTAAAGTGAAAGGAACGTACAGCAGGTAGAACGACGAAGAGGACGTTCCAACAGTTGGACAGGTTAACCACAATAAAATACGCAAATATTAACTTTCCCCCTTACTGCTAAGCGCTCCCTAAATCGGTATCCCAGTGTACCACGAAACTAAACCCTACAGGATGTCTAGAGCTAGTGCCAAACGGTCCCCACGTAAAGCGACTACTACTCCCAGGAACCTTCGCGCGAGGCCAGGGCCTTCTTCCAGGGTGCAAGTGGGTCTCGCCGCACGGCCCTCTGGGATTCGTAGTCTTGCAGTGTCATTCGGGAGTTGTAGTTCCCTTCCCACAATCGGCTGGGCGAGGCGGCGCCGGCGATCAGAGCAGCGCTGGGTGTTCAGGGGCCAAGATGGCGGCGCGCCGGGGACGGAGAGACGGAGTCGCGCCGCCCCCGAGTGGGGGCCCCGGCCCGGACCCTGGCGGGGGAGCCCGCGGCAGCGGTTGGGGAAGTCGAAGCCAAGCGCCGTATGGCACTTTGGGCGCTGTGAGCGGCGGGGAGCAGGTGAGAGGCTGGCTGGCGGCCCGCGGCTGGCAGCAAAGCGGTGTGTGCCGGGCGGTGACACGTGGACGCCACAGGAAAGGGAGGAATCGCCTGGGAGTCGATGCCGGGTGGCCGCGGGAGCCGGGCCGGACCAAGAGGACCCTAGGCCGTTTGCTAGGGGTAGGCGGGCAGAGGCAGCGTCTCTACGGCCATTCCTGGGGGACGCCGGAGGGGCAGAGCCGGGTGTCGGAAACATAACCCGCGGGTGGGGGTCAGGGGTTCGGACTTGGGGTCGAAGGCTGAGACCTCCCTGTAAGGATGCCCAGTGGGGCTCCCTGAGCCCGGCGCCGCAGTTCCCTTTTCGGAGCCACGTGGGGTGGGGGGAGCAATTTTCCCGGGAGAACTTGTCTGCCTCCCCTCCCCCTCTAGGCGGCCCGGGCATCCACGTGGGTCGGGATCCTGGTGGAGGGGGGCGCAGGCTGCGGGTCCACGTGGGGGCGGGGAAGGAACGTCCACGTGGCTCCAGTCCGAGGCTGTCGGGCATCTAGTATCGGCCTTGGAGCCTCGCTGACGCGAACTGGGTGTGTCTCCACCGGTCCCGCCATCTCCTGCCGGGGCGAGAGGCCCGGGCCGGGAAGGAAGGTAAGGGCTGCTAGAGTCAACTTTGTTCAGAGCCTTGCAGGTTTTTTTTCCCTGCTGCTTGGGTGCGCAGCGTCTCTCCACTGCTGATGGTGAAGGACTCTCCAGATGTTCCGGGTGTTTGTTCCCTGCGGATGGCGGAGTGTGATGGGGAGGGTAGAGGGCTGAGGCTGAAGGGTTGTGGAGGAGTGAGTTTGTGGCGCTTCTGTCTGACCGGCTTGGGGTGGGTTGTGAGTCACGGGCATTGGCGTTTTGGTTGCTTTGCAGTCTTGCCTTATTAGTGATTCAAGGGGCATGAGGAGTGTCAACATATACCTGGGACAAGGTTAAGAAAGGGAAAGGGAATCCTCTTCTCTCCTCACTTTTTCCTCCAGCATCTCTTTTGGGAAGGCATGCTCCTGTAATCTGACACACAGAAACTGGGGTGGTCCGTATTTAAGGCTCTTTGGATATTTTGATGGGGATGGGAAAAGTTGGAGGCGGTTTGAGAACTATTCAACATGTTGTTCAGTAGTTGAACATCTACTGGTTGAGGGGGAATTCTGTTAGATTTTTTTTCTTGGCTTTCAAAAAGTGTTATTGTCCTACTCTACAGTGGAGGGCTTCTTAGAAGTTTCCACCTAGGGTGGAAGGGGCAGGAATTAGTTTGAACTGTTATCTCAAACAATTAAACTGAGTCCTTGACAGCGTTTTTTGTGTGTTACTAGGTGGGAGTTGGGCTGCAGGCTGCCTGGTAATGTCAGGTCCGGCAGACCAATCTAGGCCCTTGCCCAGGGGAGAATGGTTTCTGGGACAAGAATTTGGGAGCGCTAATCCCTTCTCCCCTACTTTCTCAGAGGTCACATCTTTCGGGGCTGGTGCTGCCTACCTACCAGAGCCCCAGGGACTAGGCTGGAATCTCAAGACAATGCCTACCTAGCTCTCTATGAACCATTCATTTTCACCTCCATCAGGTGTCCAGTCAGAGAGACGCCCTCACACCTGACCTCACCCATCACTCAATTCCCAAATAGCACAGGGAGAGGCAGGAAGGATCCAAGGTCCAGCTCTAATAGGCATTAAGTGATAATTTGGGATTGGAGAGGATCTCATGGAGAGATTGTCATTCCCTTCCCCCCAAAACCAAAGATGGGTATATGTGAGCTGGTCAGTCAACCAGTTATTTATTGAAATACCATTATGTTTAGGCACAGGGGATACACAGGTAAACCACACAAACATGGTCTTTATCCCTCAGGATCTATGTTTGAATTAGGATAGAACATGATAAATAATAGTGAATGAGACAAAAGTGCAGGATATTTGGGTTTATGTAATTGGCAGTAGTGATCTACTTTGCAGAGTCTGGGAAGGGACATTTAAAGCTGAGATGTTAAGACTGGAAAACCTTTAATCAGGGAATAGTGAAGGCCTCAAGGAGGAAGAGAGCATGGCTTATTGGAGAAACCGAGACCTGTACTGCAGAGTAGTGGGAGAGGACACGCTGGAGCAGAAGTCTGGTGGGGAAGACTTTGTAAGCTATATTAAAGAGTTTAAACCTAATCCTAAGAGCAGTAAAATGCCATTGAAGGGACTTAGGGAGGGTCTCAGGCAGTGATCAGATATGCATTTAAAAAGCTTCTGGCTGTTTTTGAATCCTGGAGGGAGAAGGTTTGGTGGGGGAAAGCTAGTTGGGAGGTTTTTGAAGTTAGAGGTGCTGATGGCTGGCTCACTTTTAGCCTGGGCTTAGCACTTGGATGATCTTGGTACTCTGGGAGCTGTGCTATTTGGGAATTGAGTGATGGGTGAGGTCAAGTGTAAGGGTGTATTTGACTGGACACCTGATGGAGGTGAAGATAAGTGGTTCATAGAGAGCTGGGCATTGTCTTGAGATTCCAGCCTAGTTGCTGGGGCTCTGGTAGGTAGGTGGTGGCAGAGGAAGTGGAGTTGCAGCCTCTTGGCTCATCCTGGAGTGTTTGCTGAGCCAGGTGCTATTCAGGTGCTGGTTTGTAATTATAGGATTGTGAAGGCCTGGGAGGAGTTAGTGCCTAAAACCTACCACCTTTCACTTATTCTCTGGGCCTGGCCTCCTAACGCGTCCTTAACCAACCTTTCCTTTCCCTGGGCGTTGGTACCCAGCTCTGTTAGGAGGGTATATATTGTGGTGGTTGGGGGGGGACACCTGTTGCTTTTTTCTTTTGGAAGTGGTGCAGAATTTCACTTTGCAGAAGGGGAAAAGAAAAGTCTTGCCTGTCTGTATGTGATCCTGTTCTCAGGCCTTTTTACTTCATGTTTCCTATACAGTAGTTTCCCCTTATCCACAGTTTCTGTTAACCTGCCGTCAACTGGGGTCTAAAAATACGTGAGTACAGTACAGTGAGATATTCTGAGAGCCAGGGAGAGACCACATTCATGTAACTTTTATTACAGTATATTGTTTTAATTGTTCTATTTTATTATTAATTTCTTATTGTGCCTAATTTATAACTTAAACTTCATCGTTGGTAGGTATTGTATGTATCAATACATACCAATGTATTGGTAGTATCTGTGGTTTCAGGCATCTACTGGGGGTCTTGGAACTTATCCCTCTAGGATAAGGGGGGACTACTGTAGCGGAGATCCCTGTGGCTCTGGCCTCACCACTACCATTCTAGTCCCTTCTGGCCCTGCCAACACCCACACTCTTGACAGGTCTGGGCGGGCTGCTTGATGCCTAACACAAGAGACCATAAATGCTGCTAGTTCTTAGAGGAGTGTCGGGCGGGGCCTTTCCATCTAGGGAATCAAGCTTTCTCTTCACTTGCTCTCACCTGGTAGGAGTGGGGAAGAGGCCCTTTGCTTGGAATTACCATTGAGAGGTTGAGTGTCTCACCGTTGAGCTTTCAAAATAAGTGTCAGCCGGGCGTGGTGGCTCCTGCCTGTAATCCCAGCACTTCCGGGGGCCGAGTCGGGTGGATCACTTGAGGTTAGGAGTTTGAGACCAGCCTGGGCAATATGGTGAAACCTTGTCTCTACTAAAAATACAAAAATTAGCTGGGCATGGTGGTGGGCGCCTATAATGCCAGCTGCTCCGGAGGCTGAGGCAGGAGAATCGCTTGAACCCAGGAGTCCAAACCCGGGAGTTTCACGGGGCTGGGGGTAGTGGGGTGGGGTGTGATTGCCAGAAAACTTAATGCTGCAGAAAAGTCTATGATTTTAGAGTTGTGAGGAGAGATCACCGTGGGCTGGAAGCTGGGGTGTCTTCTTGAAGAAGATAGGATTTGCACTAAGCAGAGAGCAGAGTACCTAAATGGGGTTTGAGGTAGGTGAGGTTGTTGCAGCTGCAGCTGTCTCTTTGTTGACCTCTTTTGCTTTGGTGAGCCCCTCAGACTGTTATCTTCACTGCTGCCAGTAGATGATTCTGAACAATCTTGATTTTTCTGATGTTTTTACTCCTGAGTTTTAATCTCCTGTGACTTTAGCTGTTTCTGGTTGGAGCCGAAATGTTTTTCTGCCCCAGAAGGTCCTTGAAAACTGCCATCCTGGCTGGGGCTTTTGCTCATAGGTTGTGCTTCTCTGCCCTGCTAGCCCGGAAGTTTGGCAACAGTGGGGCAGCTGCTGAGTTTGGGCCCAGCAGTGGAGGGTACCTGATTTATGGAGCATACCAATCAGCTGCTGCCAGAGGGCTCATACCCTTCTCGCCTTCTTCTCTGCTCCAGGTGCTGCTGCACGAGGAAGGGGGTGATTCTGGCTTTGTCAGTCTGTCTCGGCTGGGCCCATCTCTGAGGGACAAGGACCTGGAAATGGAGGAGCTAATGCTGCAGGATGAGACGCTGCTGGGGACCATGCAGAGCTACATGGATGCCTCCCTCATCTCCCTCATCGAGGATTTTGGGAGCCTTGGAGAGGTGAGCTGGGGCTGGGCTTGGATATCTTCAAGCAGGAGCTTTACATGGGAGGCTCTAGCTAAAATTCTTGGCATGGCTCTGCTCTCCCAGGACCTTAGCTTCTTCCTGGGTGCCCAACCGGAACCCTTCAAGTGTATTTTTTGTCTCTAAGAGGGAAATAGGCTGCAGGCTGCCAGATTATGTCCCATGTAAGAATTCCTTGCCTAACTTGGACTGTAGTCCAAGGCCTTTCCCACTGTTTAGGCCCCTGAACTGCATGTCCAGAGGGTTCTGATCTCTGTTTTTGAGCTCATTTCTAGCCTAGCCGATGGTTGTCTGCTGAGCGTCCCACATCTTATTTGAGGGTAGGGGAATGTGTGAAGCCCAAGCTTGAGTCAAGTCTGACAGGTCCCTGTTGACACCAGAGAGCTGGTGGATGGTAACTGAGATCGGAATCTATGCCTTCTGGTATTCAGATCCCTCTTGCTGCCCCATTAGCTGAGTTGAACCTGGGAGACTGATTCTTTCGATATCCAGTCCTTAGTGGCATAGTAGGTCATTAGGGATGTTGGTAGGACCTTCTGGTTGTTTTTCTGGAGCAGAGCAGGTTATCTCTGGAGGACCAGAATGAAGTGTCGCTGCTCACGGCTCTGACGGAGATCTTGGACAATGCAGATTCTGAGAACCTTTCTCCATTTGACAGCATTCCTGATTCGGAGCTGCTTGTGTCACCCCGGGAGGGCTCCTCTGTGAGTGTGGGACCAGGGGAAGGGGATTGGTATGAAGTTTAGACCCATGCCTGTGGACCTACTCATATAGCTCTGAAGCATAGACTGATCTCGGGTCTTTCTTTCCTCTTAGCTACACAAGCTGCTTACTCTCTCTCGGACACCCCCAGAACGTGACCTCATCACCCCAGTTGACCCATTGGGGCCCAGTACAGGCAGCAGTAGAGGGAGTGGGGTAAGCCTGACCTAGGGGGCTTCAGAAACTCCCGGGTGGGAGGAATGTGTGGGGACAGGTCTGGAGAATACTTTCCCAAAGAAAACTCCTCCTGAGACTTCTCTTCTCTCCTGCAGGTTGAAATGTCTCTTCCAGATCCCCCTTGGGACTTCTCCCCTCCTTCTTTCTTAGAGACTTCTTCCCCCAAGCTTCCCAGCTGGAGGCCCCCAAGATCAAGACCACGCTGGGGCCAATCGCCACCTCCCCAGCAGCGCAGTGATGGAGAAGAAGAAGAGGAGGTGGCCAGCTTCAGTGGCCAGATTCTTGCTGGGGAGCTTGACAACTGTGTGAGCAGTACCCCGGACTTCCCCATGCATTTGGCCTGCCCTGAGGAGGAAGATAAAGCAACAGCAGCAGAGACGGCAGTGCCAGCAGCTGGTGATGAGAGCATCTCCTCCCTGAGTGAGCTGGTGCGGGCCATGCACCCATACTGCCTGCCCAACCTCACCCAACTGGCATCACTTGAGGCTGAGCTTCAGGAGCAGCCAGATGATCTGACGCTGCCTGAGGGCTGTGTAGTGCTGGAGATTGTGGGCCAGGCAGCCACAGCTGGCGATGACCTGGAGATACCAGTTGTGGTGCGACAGGTCTCTCCTGGACCCCAGCCTGTGCTCCTGGATGACTCTCTAGAGACTAGTTCTGCCTTGCAGCTGCTGATGCCTACACTGGAGTCAGAGACGGAGGCTGCTGTGCCCAAGATAACCCTCTGCTCTGAGAAGAAGGGGTTGTCATTGAACTCAGAGGAGAAGCTGGACTCAGCCTGCTTATTGAAGCCCAGGGAGGTCATGGAGCCAGTGGTGCCCAAGGAGCCTCAGAACCCACCTGCCAATGCAGCACCGGGTTCCCAGAGAGCTCGAAAGGGCAGGAAGAAGAAGAGCAAGGAGCAGCCAGCAGCCTGTGTGGAAGGCTATGCCAGGAGGCTGAGGTCATCTTCTCGTGGGCAGTCTGCCGTAGGTACGGAAGTGACCGCTCAGGTAGACAACTTGCAGAAACAGCCTCAGGAAGAACTTCCAAGAGAGTCTGGGCCTCTCCAGGGTAAGGGGAAGCCTCGGGCTTGGGCTCGGGCCTGGGCAGCTGCCTTGGAGAATTCTAGCCCTAAGAACTTGGAGAGAAGTGCTGGACAATGTAGTCCTGCTAAAGAAGGCCCTCTAGACCTCTACCCCAAGTTGACTGACACTATCCAAGCCAACCCTGTACCAACCCATCTCTCATTGGTCAACTCTGCCCAAGCCAGCCCCATGCCAGTTGACTCTGTTGAAGCTGATCCCACTGCAGTTGGCTCTGTTCTAGCTGGCCCTGTACCTGTTGACCCTGGGTTGGTTGACCTTTCTTCAACCAGTTCAGAACTGGTTGAGCCTCTCCCTGCTGGGCCAGTGCTGATCAACCCAGTCCTGGCTGACTCAGCAGCAGTTGACCCTGCAGTGGTTCCCGTCTCAGATAACTTGCCACCAGTTGATGCTGTCCCGTCTGGCCCAGCACCAGTTGATCTAGCACTAGTTGACCCTGTTCCTAATGACCTGACTGCAGTTGACCCAGTGCTAGTTAAGTCCAGACCAACTGATCCCAGACGTGCTGCAGTGTCATCAGCCCTGGGGGGTCCAGCCCCCCAGCTCCTCCTGGAGTCAGAGTCCTTGGACCCACCAAAGACCATCATCCCTGAAGTCAAAGAGGTTGTGGATTCTCTGAAAATTGAAAGTGGTACCAGTGCTACAACCCATGAAGCCAGACCTCGGCCTCTCAGCTTATCTGAATACCGGCGACGAAGGCAGCAACGCCAAGCAGAAACAGAAGAGAGAAGTCCCCAGCCCCCAACTGGGAAGTGGCCTAGCCTTCCAGAGACTCCCACAGGACTGGCAGACATCCCTTGTCTTGTCATCCCACCAGCCCCAGCCAAGAAGACAGCTCTACAGAGAAGCCCTGAAGCGCCCCCTGAGACTTGCCTTGTGCCTGTAGGTCCCAGCCCTGCTTCTCCTGGTCCTGAGCCACCTGTAAGCAAATCTGTGGCCTCAGCTCTCACTGAGCAGGTGCCATCCCAGGAGATGCCATTGTTGGCGAGACCTTCCCCTCCTGTGCAGTCTGTGTCCCCTGTTGTGCCCACACCTCCCGCAATGCCTACTGCCCTGTCTTTCCCTGCAGGTGGGCTGGGCATACCCCCCAGTCTGCCGCCACCTCCCTTGCAGCCTCCTAGTCTTCCAGTGTCTATGGGGCCAGTCCTACCTGATCCATTTACTCACTATGCCCCCATGCCACCCTGGCCTTGTTATCCTCCTGTGTCCCCTTCTGGCTATCCTTGCCTGCCCCCCCCCACCGACAGTGCCCCTAGTGTCTGGTACTCCTGGCGCCTATGCCATGCCTCCCACTTGCAATGTGCCTTGGGCACCCCCTCCTGCCCCAGTCTTACCTTACAGTTCCACCTGTACCTATGGGTCCTTGGGATGGGGCCCAGGGCCTCAACATGCTCCATTCTGGTCTACTGTACCCCCGCCTCCTTTGCCTGCAGCCTCCGTTGGGAGAGCTGTTCCCCAAGCTAAGATGGAGTCTAGGGGCATTCCAGCTGGCCCTCCTGAAAATGTACTTCCCGTGTCGATGACTCCTCCCCTCAGTGGGCTACCTGGCCATGGAGCTCCACAGATAGAGCCTACCAAGGTGGAGGTCAAGCCAGTGCTTGCATCTCCCCATCCGAAACATAAGGTGTCTGCCCTGGTGCAAAGTCCCCGGCTGAAGGCTCCAGCGGCTCCAGCATGTGTGTCTGCTGAAGGTGTGACTGTTGAGGAACCTGCATCAGAGGGGCTAAAGCCTGAGACCCAGGAGACCAGGCCCAGGGAGAAGCCCCCCTTGCCTGCTACCAAGGCTGTTCCGACACCAAGGCAGAGCACTGTCTCCAAGCTGCCTCCTGTCCACCCAGCCCGTCTAAGGAAGCTGTCCTTCCTGCCTACCCCACATACTCAGGGTTCTGAAGATGTGGTACAGGCTTTCATCAGTGAGATTGGTGAGTGCCACACAGTTCCCCTACATAGTCCCCAAGTTGGCTGGGGGACTCTTCTCTAGAACAGGATAAGCCACCCTGATGAGGCTGGCCTTTGTTGGATTTCTTTGGGGGAGTTTTTTGTTTTCGTTGTTTTGTTTTGAGACGGAGTCTGGCTGTGTCGCCAGGCTGGAGTGCAGTGGCGCAATCTCGGCTCAAGGCAACCTCCACCTCCCAGGTTCATGCCATTCTCCTGCCTCAGCCTCTCAAGTAGCTGGGACTACAGGTGCCCACCACCATATCCAGCTAATTTTTGTATTTCTAGTAGAGACGAGGTTTCACCATGTTAGGCAGGTTGGTCTTGATCTCCTGATCTTGTGATTCACCCGCCTCAACCTTCCAAAGTGCTGGGATTACAGGCGTGAGCCGCTGCGCCGGAACTTTTTTTTTTTTTTTTTTGAGATGGAGTCTCCCTCTGTCGCCCAGGCTGGAGTGCAGTGGTGCGATCTTGACTCATTGCAACCTCCGCCTCCTGGGTTCAAGCGATTCTCCTGCCTCTGCCTCCCCAGTAGCTGGCATTACAGGTGCTCACATCCACACCCGGCTAATTTTTATATTTTTAGTGGAGGTGAGGTTTCACCATGTTGGCCAGGTTGGTCTCAATCTCTTGACCTCATGATCCCCCCGCCTCAGCCTTCCAAAGTACTGGGATTACAGGTGTGAGCCACCGTGCCTAGCCTGTTTCTGTTTTTAAGAGATGAGGTCTCCCTGTGTTGCCCAGGCTGGACTTGAACTCCTGGGCTCAAGTGGTCCTCCCACCTCAGCCTTCCAAGTAGCTCGGATTTATAGGCACAGATGTGTGCCACCATGCCTGGCTGTGGAGGGTTCTTCAGAGGCAGAGCTCTGGGTTGGTTTGAATCCTTCATGCTTTGTGCTGCTGCCTTGGTTCACTTAGTACAGAGGGCAGGGGGAGTGGAAAGGGAGAAGTGAGATGATTTGGGGGCTTCCTGGGACCTGTGTACTCAGTTGATGGGGGCTCGTTTTCAATCCTGTGTTGTGTGCCTCCACAGGAATTGAGGCATCGGACCTGTCCAGTCTGCTGGAGCAGTTTGAGAAATCAGAAGGTGAGGGAACATGGGTAGTTTTGTTCCAACTCTTTTTTTGGTGATACTTCTTTTGGGCCTAGCCCTGTAGTTGCTTTAACTAGGGTGAGAGGGGACAGCCTTAGCCACTAGAGCAGCTCCCTAATTGGAAGATGGAGACAAGATTGAACTGTGATGGTAATCCAAGCTAGGGACGGCAGTGATACAGGAAGGAAGGTATTATAAAAGAGTAGACTGAGAATCCAGGCCGGGCGCAGTGGCTCATGACTGTAATCCCAGCACTTTGGGAAGCTGAGGCGGGCGGATCACGAAGTCAGGAATTTGAGACCAGCCTGGCCAACATGGTGAAACCCCATCTCTACTAAAAATACAAAACTTAGCTGGGCGAGGTGGCGGGTGCCTGTAATCCCAGCTTCTCGGGAGGCTGAGGCAGGAGGATTGTTTGCACCCAGCAGACAGAGATTGTAGTGAGCCGAGATTGTGCTGTTGCATTTTAGCCTGGGCGACAGGGTGAGACTCCGTCTCAAAAAAAAAAAAAAAAAAAAAGAATCCAAGCAGGTTGGGGTTGTTTAGGGACGTTTTTCTAGAGGGAAGTAGCTTTCAGGCTGGACATTGAAAGACAGGTAGGAATTCACAGAGAGAATATGTGTGGCAACTAAAGGCAAAGGGTAGGTATAGGAAGAATGGCATATGGCACATTCGAAAGGCAATGAATAGCTGGCTTTCTCAGTATAAGGCATGGATGTAGGTGCTATGGAGAACACTGTATCCTGTTCTCAAGGAGCTTACGGTCTAACTGGGGAGAAGAATCTACAGAAATGATTCCTGAGTTGGTAACAAGGCAAAATAGAAAATGTGATTTATAGAATGAGAGTAGGCTGCGAGGCCAGGAAGCTAGTTAGGCAGATCATAGATCACCTTGAACACTAGGCTTATACATTTGGACTTTATCTCAAATTCAGTGGAGGAATGTGGGTGTTTCTGAGCAGAAAAGAGACATGATTAAAAATAGTACTTGGTCAGGCCGGGCGCGGTGGCTCAAGCCTGTAATCCCAGCACTTTGGGAGGCCGAGACGGGCGGATCACGAGGTCAGGAGATCAAGACCATCCTGGCTAACACGGTGAAACCCCGTCTCTACTAAAAAATACAAAAAACTAGCCGGGCGAGGTGGCAGGCGCCTGTAGTCCCAGCTACTCGGGAGGCTGAGGCAGGAGAATGGCGTAAACTCGGGCAGCGGAGCTTGCAGTGAGCCAAGATCCGGCCACTGCACTCCAGCTTGGGCAACAGAGCGAGACTCCATCTCAAACAAAAAAAAAAAAAAAAAAATAGTACTTGGTCATCCACTGGAGGAGACTGGATCTCTTCGGGGAGATCCCAACAGGGAATATATAGGCAAAGTGGATTTTCCTCCTTTGGGTCTCAAAGCAAGCCCTTCTGTGCCGCCTCAGTTAGAACATCTGGTTGGGCTTTTAACTAGTATGGTTTCTTTGCAGCCAAAAAGGAGTGTCCTCCTCCGGCTCCTGCTGACAGCTTGGCTGTAGGAAACTCAGGGTAAGTATGGAGATGTGAGCGAGTTACCCTACAGCTGTTGGTCAGCAGCCGGCTGACACTCCAGGACCATCAACTGGATGCGTCTGTTGCAGGGACGTTGTAGTCAGCTCTAGAGTCTTTCCCTGTTTCGCCACCCCTAACTCTGCCCATCACTACTGGGCAGTATCTTGGGTGGTGAGGTGAGGACGGGCATGTTCACTGCCCTCCAGCTGATTCCAATCAGGGGTTCCAAATGTCCTGGAGGTGCCTTTTATCTCCTGGCAAGTCATGCCTTTGGGGATTTCTTTCCTTCATTTAATAACACTTCAAGTTCACTCAGTGCTGGTAATGTTGTAACTTAAAGTGGAGGAAGATATTAATGGCTAGGACTCATTTTTCATGTTCATGGTCCTCCATCCTGTTCTGCCAAGCATGTTCCCCTCCACATTGATTTCAGGTTGGTTTGAGCTGGGCAGGTGAGACTCCTGATGTGAAGGAGGTGGCGGGTATTCAAGGTCATAGCCAGCCTGCCTCTTGGAATTGGGCAGGGCTGAGTTGAGACCCAATCTGTAGTTCAGTCAATAAGACCCTTTTGTGCAGGAAGAAGATGATGGGGGCAGTTTGTGCATCCCATTCTTCTCTGCACCCACCCCCTCCCGTTGATTTGTGAGAAAGGCAAATGTACAAGATGTCGAGGAGGCAATGAATCAGGCTTTCCCTTTTCCCCCCCGCCAGCGGCGTTGACATTCCCCAGGAGAAGAGGCCCCTAGACCGGTTACAAGCCCCAGAACTGGCCAACGTGGCAGGTGGGTTCAGGGTGGGGAATTCTGCCTGTGATTAGTCTATGCGGCAACAGTTGCTGAGCCTACTCCAAATCAATTGTGTGTAGGCATTAAGGATATAGAGATCTGATCTCCAGCCTTGAGGTACTCACAGTCTAGAGGGCAGATGTGTAAACAAATGAGCATGTTGAGTATCAGGTGCTATGTTACAGCCTATGGGCCGGGCACAGTGGCTCACGCCTATAATCCCAGCACTTTGGGAGGCCGAGGCAGGTGGATCACTTGAGGTCAGGAGTTTGAGACCAGCCTGGCCCACACGGTGAAACCCTATCTTTATTTAAAAAATACAAAAATTAGTTGGGCGTGGTGGTACACGCCTGTAGTCCCAGCTACTTGGGAGGCTGAGGCAGGAGAATCACTTAAATCCAGGAGGCGGAGTTTGCAGTGAGCTAAGATTGTGCCGCTGCGCTCCAGCCTGGGCGACAGAGCAAGACTCCATCTCAAAAAAAAAAAAAAGAAAGAAAGGCTGGGCGCGGTGACTCACGCCTGTAATCCCAGCACTTTGGGAGGCTGAGGCGGGCGGATCACGTGGTCAGGAGATTGAGACCATCCTGGCTAACACAGTGAAACCCCATCTCTACTAAAAATACAAAAAAATTAGCTGGGCGTGATGGTGGGTGCCTGTAGTCCCAGCTACTTGGAAGGCTGAGGCAGGAGAATGGCGTGAACTCGGGAGGCGGAGCTTGCAGTGAGCCAAGTTCGCACCAGTGCCCTCCAGCCTGGGCGACAGAGCGAGACTGTCTCAGAAGAAAAAAAAAAAAAGGCCGGGTGTGGTGGTTCACGCCTTTAATCCCAGCAGTTTGGGAGGCTGAGGCAGGTGGATCACGAGGTCAGGAGATTGAGACCATCCTGGCTAACACAGTGAAACCCGGTCTCCGCTAAAAATACAAAAAATTAGCTGGGCGTGGTGGTGGGTGCCTGTAGTCCCAGCTACTTGGGAGGCTGAGGCAGAAGAATGGCGTGAACCCAGGAGGCGGAGCTTGCAGTGAGCTAAGATCGTGCCACTGCACTCCAGCCTGGGTGACAGAGTGAGACTCCGTCCCACCAAAAAAAAAAAAAAAAAACAACCTATGGATTACAGTGAGATGTGAAGAGGGACAGTCAGGGTAGGGTTATATAGAAACTAATATCCTAAGCTGAGGCTTGAGAAACTATCAATCAGGTGGTAGATTTAGGGGAGAGGACATTCTAGGAAGACGGAGCAGCTTGAATGAACTGAAGAAACAAAACCAGCCAGGTATGTTTTGGGGAATTGTGAGTGGCTTGGTTTAGCTGGAGTGTAGTAGCTGATCAGGGCAGTGGACAGTGGTAAAGCAAGAGATAAAATTGGAGTGGTAAATAGAAGGTCAGATTATAGGGACCTCAAATGCCATATTAAGCTCTTTGGACTTTATCCTATGCATTGAAGAAACTTTACCAGATTGGTTTTTGGGTGCTCCATCTAGCAGGAATATAGAAGACAGGTGGATGACTCTGAAACTGGAAGTGGGGAGACCATCAGAATATGCCTACAAAGTAGGCAAGATGCAGCCTAGAAGTCAGGCAGTACTGGGTGGAGGGGGCGGATCTGAGAATGGAGAGCTAGACTGTAGGACCTGCCCGCCAGCTAGTGAGAGGATGAGGGCTTTAGGAAGACCGTAGCTGGCTGGATTTCTCTTGCTGGTTCCCAAGTTGGGGAACATGGGGAAGGAACAGTTGAAGCAGTGGGAGAAGTTGGGCTGCTTACCTTGCTTGGTGTACTTTGTGAGATGAGGTGGGGGTCTCTGGAGGCTATATACACAGTATTTGGAAGTGTAGAATCGGATCTCACCCTGCTATCTCCATCCTCCCTCCCCACCACAGGGCTCACCCCTCCAGCTACCCCTCCCCACCAGTTATGGAAGCCCCTGGCTGCTGTCTCACTGCTGGCCAAAGCCAAATCTCCTAAGTCCACCGCCCAGGAGGGAACCCTGAAGCCTGAAGGAGTTACGGAGGCCAAACATCCAGCTGCAGTTCGCCTCCAAGAAGGGGTCCATGGCCCTAGTCGAGTCCATGTGGGCTCTGGGGACCATGACTATTGTGTCCGGAGCAGGACTCCCCCAAAAAAGATGCCTGCCCTAGTCATTCCAGAGGTGGGCTCCCGATGGAATGTCAAGCGCCATCAGGACATCACCATCAAACCTGTTTTGTCTTTGGGCCCAGCTGCCCCTCCGCCCCCATGCATAGCTGCCTCCCGGGAGCCACTTGATCACAGGACTAGCAGTGAGCAGGCAGATCCCTCAGCGCCCTGCCTTGCCCCATCCAGCTTGCTGTCCCCTGAGGCCTCACCCTGCCGGAATGACATGAACACTAGGACTCCCCCTGAACCCTCAGCCAAGCAGCGGTCAATGCGCTGTTACCGAAAAGCCTGCAGGTCAGCCAGCCCCTCAAGCCAAGGCTGGCAGGGCCGCCGAGGCCGCAACAGTCGTTCTGTCAGCTCTGGGTCCATCCGGACCAGCGAAGCATCTTCCTCCTCATCCTCATCGTCGTCTTCCTCATCCCGATCTCGGTCCAGGTCCCTCTCCCCCCCACACAAGAGGTGGCGAAGGTGAGCTTTGATGGCCCTGTAGGTTCTCTCCATTTAGGAAGTTGACGTACTTCTGTGGTTTACTTTGAAAGCTTTTACACATTGACTTTGGTACTTCCAGGCGCTAAGGCTTCTATTTCTGTCTTTGGCTTTTGTGTTTTCCCTTTTCCGGGATTGTTGAAGGAGGCAAGCTGTGAGACGATTGCTTCTGTCCCCTGTTGGAGTTTGGGGTATCAGTGAGGTCTCCTGCTTCCTTGAGACCTGCCGTGGGGAGACTTTTAGGGTTTGAGTTTGACCCTGTTGATTTTTTTCACATACTGTATCAGCCTTCATTTTTTTTGGTATTCTGGGTGCTATGTGAGGTAGTGGGTTACCTGTTAATAGAAAATAGTTCTTCCCTTAATCATCTGCTGAGGAAGGTGTCTGGGGCAGTTCCTTTGGGTGTCGCTATGGCCTCATCTATTTCCTGGCAATGTCTTTTTTTCTCCGTAACCAAGTTTTCCCACTTAATGAGTAATTCTTGAATTTTGGAGATGATATATATCTTCAGAACTGGCCCATACTACAAGTCTAGCAGTTACCTCTCTCTTTACCATGCTCACAGTATTTCCATGAGACCTGGTAGGGGAGCAATAGTAACCCAAAAGACCCAGGATTGGCCCCAGCACCACAGATAGCTGGGTGTGAGACCTAGGGCTCAGCCCTCTCCCTGAGTCTCCATTTATTGTTCTTCCTCTTTCTGATTTGTTAAGTATTTTTCAATTTTTAATTGCACAATTGAAAATAAATGTGATCTCTTCCAAAACACTCCACAACATTCTGGGTACACCTAAAGTTCCACAAAGGGCTTCAGTTTGTTCATCTGTGAAGGAAAATTGTTCTTCTAGACCTCTTCTACTCTGCTTTGTCTTTGGTCCTGAGCTTCCTGAAAGAAAGATAGGACTGGGGCCTGGGTGAGAGAAGCAGAGTATACTTGAACCACTCCCAGCATTCCTGCATGCCCTCTTTTTCTTCAGGTCCAGCTGTAGTTCCTCCGGACGTTCTCGAAGATGCTCTTCCTCTTCTTCGTCATCATCTTCCTCTTCGTCTTCCTCATCCTCATCATCCAGTTCCCGAAGCCGCTCACGCTCCCCATCCCCCCGCCGAAGAAGTGACAGGAGGCGGCGGTGAGCACGTGTTTAGGGAGCACCACGCACCTGGCATGCAGGTGCCTAAGAGTTCTGAGTCTTGAATTATCTTATGTTTGGGGAGCTGACGACACCTTCTCTTGCCAGGTACAGCTCTTATCGTTCACATGACCATTACCAAAGGCAAAGAGTGCTGCAAAAGGAGCGTGCAATAGTGAGTAGAGGAACAGGTCATGGGAGGAGGGGGCTTACCCGCTGAACCTTGAGCTCAGAGAGCTGCCTGCAGCTGTAGCCCTGGCTCATGGTATGCTGATTTTTTTTCATTTCCAAACATAGGAAGAAAGAAGGGTGGTCTTCATTGGAAAGATACCTGGCCGCATGACTCGATCAGAGCTGAAACAGAGGTTCTCCGTTTTTGGAGAGATTGAGGAGTGCACCATCCACTTCCGTGTCCAAGGGTAAGCTTGAGCCCCAAGGTCAGGATGTTCTTTCTATCCCATTCATCTACCTTGATGTTTCTTTGTCTTGCCTCTTTGCTCTGGTGTGCTGAGCAATATGGGGCACCTTCATTTCTGCAGTCACAGGGTTGGCCACTGGGAATGAGAAGAACCACCTCTGTACCCTGGGGTGCTGTGTCTCCTCCATGGCATGGGCCCATATAGTCACTCCAGCCCCTGCCTTACCCTCTTCCTACCAGGGACAACTACGGCTTTGTCACTTATCGCTATGCTGAGGAGGCATTTGCAGCCATCGAGAGTGGCCACAAGCTGCGGCAGGCAGATGAGCAGCCCTTTGATCTCTGCTTTGGGGGCCGAAGGCAGTTCTGCAAGAGGAGTTATTCTGATCTTGGTGAGTGGAGGGAGGGCCTAAAGCTTTGGAATACTTCATCCCCTCCCCACAAGGGTTCCTAACCCTTTGTGAGTGGGGCTAGGCAGACTTATCTTAGTTTGACATACAAAGAACCCAAGGGGGCTGGGTGCAGTGGCTCACGCCTGTAATCCCAGCACTTTGGGAGGCCGAGGTGGGCAGATCACGAGGTCAGGAGTTTAAGACCAGCCTGGCCAACATGATGAAACCCCGTCTCTACCAAAAATAGAAAAAATTAGCTGGAGGTGGTGGCATGTACCTGTAATCCCAGCTACTCGGGAGGCTGAGGCAGGAGAATTGATTGAACCCGGGAGGCGGAGATTGCAGTGAGCCGAGATCACAGCACTGCACTCCAGTCTGGGCAACAGAGCGAGACTGTCTGAAAAAAAACAAAAAAAGACCCAAATGGGGACTGGGGACTCTATCTCTTTGACTTAAAATTAGAGCAGTTTTCACTCCATCCGTTTTTGGGATGGGAGATAGCCATTTGCAGACCCTGTGGTTGGGAAGTGTGGTCAGAGACCTTGAAGTTTGTCTTTACCTTTATAGACTCCAACCGGGAAGACTTTGACCCTGCACCTGTAAAGAGCAAATTTGATTCTCTTGACTTTGACACATTGTTGAAACAGGCCCAGAAGAACCTCAGGAGGTAACCTTGGGCTCTTCCCTGCTACCCTTTTTCTCCTTTGGAGGTGCCCAACCTCCTCCACCCCTTCCCCTACTCTAGGGGAGAGAGCTGCTAGTGAGATGACTGTTTTATAAAGAAACGGAAAAAAGTGAAATAAAAAATGTGTTGAATCAGATTTTTTAAAAAGGGTATTTGTTTTTTTATAACAGGTATTGAAACAAGTTAACTTGCATTCCTATGTAAGATAGGTGGGGCTGAGGGGATCCCCAGTGTTTGGAACATAAGTCACTATGCAGACTAATAAACATCAACTAGAGAGAACTCCCAACTGCTGTTGTGCTTCTTTGTATGGTGCTAATGCCAAATGTATTCACTTTTCCTATCTGAACATGGTCCAGGGACATGCCTCTCCCTGGTCAGGTGCAAAAATCCCACTGGATTTGAAACTTGGTTCCTCAGATGTCTTGTCTAAAATGAGTCATTTAGGACAGTGCTTCTCAACTTTAAAGAGAATTCGAATCATCTAGCGATCTTTTTAGAATGTAGATTCTGACAATGGGATGATGACACCGTCCAGGAAGGGTTTTTGATAACAAGGACCTAGAGAAGCTCACATTTGTTTCAAAGAAAGGTTTTCTAAACTGGGACTGGTGTATACATTCATCATGTCAGTTATGTTCATTTTACCCTCTTCCTACCAGGGACAACTACGGCTTTGTCACTTACCGCTATGCTGAGGAGGCATTTGCAGCCATCACTGCATGGTGCAACAGGTGCTCAGATGTTTTAAATAATGCACGTCGGGCGCCGTGGCTCAGGCCTGTAATCCCAGCACTTTGGGAGGCAGAGGCGGGTGAATCACGAGGTCAGGAGATGGAGACCATCCTGGCCAACATGGTGAAACCCTGTCTCTACTGAAAGTACAAAAAATTGGGCCGGGCGCGGTGGCTCAAGCCTGTAATCCCAGCACTTTGGGAGGCTGAGACGGGCGGATCACGAGGTCAGGAGATCGAGACCATCCTGGCTAACGGTGAAACCCCATCTCTACTAAAAAAACACACACACACAAAAAACTAGTCGGGGCCGGGCGCGGTGCCTCAAGCCTGTAATCCCAGCACTTTGGGAGGCCGAGACGGGCGGATCACGAGGTCAGGAGATCGAGACCATCCTGGCGAACACGGTGAAACCCCGTCTCTACTAAAAAATACAAAAAACTAGCCGGGCGAGGTGGCGGGCGCCTGTGGTCCCAGCTACTCGGGAGGCTGAGGCAGGAGAATGGCGTAAGCCCGGGAGGCGGAGCTTGCAGTGAACCAAGATCGCGCCACTGCACTCCAGCCTGGGCGACAGAGCGAGACTCCCTCTCCTAAAAAAAAAAAAAAAAAACTAGTCGGGCGAGGTGGTGGGCGCCTGTAGTCCCAGCTACTCAGGAGGCTGAGGCGGCAGAATGGCGTAAACCCGGGAGGCGGAGCTTGCAGTGAGCTGAGATCTGGCCACTGCACTCCGGCCTGGGCGACAGAGTGAGACTCCGTATCAAAAAAAAAAAAAAAAAATTGGCCAGGTGTGGTGGCCGTTGCCTGTAGTCCTAGCTACTTGGGAGGCTGAGGCAAGAGAATGGCATGAACCCGGGAGGCGGAGCTTGCAGTGAGCCCAGATTGTGCCGCTGCACTCCAGCCTGGGTGACAGAGCGAGAGTCTGTCTCAAAAAAAAAAGAAATAATAATAATGTATGCATGTGGATAGAATAGGAAGCATGGGGAAGAGGGAACTGTGGAGGTTGTTTTTTTTTTTTTTTGCCTTTTTTTTTGTTTCTGAAATGGAGTCTTGTTCTGTCTCCCAGGCTGGAGTGCAGTGGCACAATTTTGGCTCACTGCAACCTCTACCTTGTGGGTTCAAATGATTCTCCTGCCTCAGCTTCCTGAGTAGCTGGGACTACAGGCACCTGTCACCATGCCTGGCTAATTTTTTTGTATTTTTAGTAGAGAAAGGGTTTCACCGTGTTGGCCAGAGCTGTTCTTGAACTCCTGACCTCAGGTGATCCACCCACCTTGGCCTCCCAAAGTGCTGAGATTACAGGCGTGAACCACCATGCCTGGCTTTGTTTTTGATTTTTGAGATAGGATCTCACTCTGTGGCCCAGGCTGGGTTGCAGTGGCAGGATCATAGCTCATTGCAGCTTTGACCTCCCTGGCTCAGTCGATCCTCCCGCCCCAGCCTCCCAAGTAGCTGGGACACAGGTGCGTGCCACTACACCTGGCTAATCTTTAAAATTTGTAGAGAGAGGGGGGTTTCACTATGTTGTCCAGGCTGACCTCTAACTCCTGGGCTTAAGGGATCCTCCCATCTTGGCCTTCCAAAGTGTTGAGATAACAGGTGTGAGCCACTGTGCCTGGCCAGTTTTATACAGGAGAGGGGAGTGTCTGGAGAAAGGCAAAGGAGAGGTGTGTTCCATGAGAATCCTTATCCTTCTTGAGCGGCATTAGTGGGAGGTAGCCAAGGGGTAGTGGGTAGGATCGAAGCGATTGCTAACTGCTTATATGATCTGAAATGTGGCAGAACTTGGAATTAACTTGGTAGATGTGAGCATTGATATTGGAGTTACTCATGACAAAGGGAGAGTGTGAACTCTGACCCTGGAGAAAGAAGGGTTATTTTCAACAATCTCTTCAAGCTGTGTGATTCAGGTTTAGTACATGACATCTTTCCTCTTCATGGAGCTGATCTAAGGCGGAATATAAGGGGAATGGGAGGGGCGGCTTGGAAATCAACACCTGCCACCCTCACGACTGATAACTTGAAGGATCCTCTGGACGACTGATAACTTGAAGGATCCTCTGAACAACATCTCCCACCCTCACGACGGATAACTTGAAGGGGCCTCTGCAGCAGAGGCAGGAGTCTGGAGGCTGGGATAGTATCAGAAAGGGCCTCCCTGGGTGTTGGAGGCAATGAAGATGAAGGGCGAGAATCCATTGGCCGCGCCAGTGCGCCAGTGGGGGCGGTTGGGAGATCTTGTAGACCAAGTCTAGAACGGGGAAGGACTGTTCTAGCCCGCTTGTCCACTCATTACTCTGGAATCCGAATCCCAGCAGGGGCGCGGGAAACCGCTGCTCTGAGAAAAGGTACCTCCCCCAGAAAGACAGCGCGGGAAGTCCCGAGTTTCCCGCCACGCCGAGGGCGTGACCCTTGACGTCAGAGCTCCACCTCCACAAACTGGCGGCCAGTGGGCTCCGCCCTTAACCAAGATGGCGATACACGTGGGACCGGAAAGAGTTTATAGATTTCCCGTCTACCCTACCTCAGGTGGAGGTGGGACTGTCCTGTGGAGCCCCGCCTTTTCCGCTATGCGCCCGCGCGGCGCAATGACGTACACGGGCCCGCCCACTGCCCCTGTTGGGTTCCTGAGTCGTGCTGCGTCGACAACGGTAGTGACGCGTATTGCCCGAGGATGGCGGACGCCGGCTTGCGCCGCGTGGTTCCCAGCGACCTGTATCCCCTCGTGCTCGGCTTCCTGCGCGATAACCAACTCTCGGAGGTGGCCAATAAGTTCGCCAAAGCGACAGGAGCTGTGAGTTCCGGGCTTGGGGTGGGGACCGGGCTGAGATGACCACAAAGCTTCAGGCCCTGACGTGCTTAGGTTTCCAGGTGGGGAAGTCTGTGGGGTCCGCCAGTTCAGTGTCTGCAAGGCCTTTACGCCGACCCCTGGGCAGTGGCCAGAGAAAGCCTGCGGCCTCGGTCGCTCCTCTTCCCCCAGTTCTGACTAGATATCGCTGAGTCTTGTTGTTTTTTTTCTTGTGGAGCCGTGCAGCGGCGGCAGCGTGGGAGCCTCGTGGCCCGAAGTCACATGGCTGGCAGAGTGCAGCGGGGAGCTAGAGCCTTGTCCCACTGAGGACGTTGGTTCTTCGGCATCTGGTTCTTCTGGGGTGCTTTTCGTTGGGTGAGGCAAACCGCGATTTGACCTTACCCTCAGTTACATTTACTGGGCTTCAAAAGCAAGTGAAATTGCTTTAGAATGAAGGCCGGGATTTTCGTTAGTAAAGAAGAAAATGAATGAAAGTAAAAGCAGAGTTTTGTTTTGAGTTACACTGATGAGAATTGAGCATCATAAACAGCCCTACCAAGCAGGCATAGTAGTGGGCTTGGAGCTTTGGCTAATGCAATCAAACAAACCTAGGTTTGGGACCAGGCTCTGTCACTTTTTAGATACGTGACCCGGGCAGTTTATTTAACCTCTCTGAGTCTTTCTACAGGGATGTCATCATCCACTTTATAGGATTTTTGTGAATTTCAGTAAGATGATGTGTAAGAGTAGCAATCTCAGTGCTGGTGCAGAGGAATCTTGTAGAAGTTAAAGCTGTACCATAATTATGGCAATTTAGGATGCTCCAAACACATGTGAGAGTAAGAGAACCAGGAATGGGAAAGGTTTGTAATCTTTCACATCAACAGACATCCCTGCATGGGAAGAGACCTTGAGGGAGGAGAGAGAGGAGGTCTTCTGCAGGGATGATAGCATGACTAGAAAGGATGGCTTGCACTTTTAGCAGAATCAGGCTGCAAAAGCAAAGAATCAGATCAGCTTCAGAACTTCCTTAAGCTGGGACATGCTGCCATGTGATCTAACTGCTTTCTTAATGAAACTGTTTAGAGTTGACTGTTAAGGAGACTGCAGAGAGGACTTTCACAGTGGACTGAATGGAATTGGACATTTCAGAATTAGGATTCTTTTTTTTTTTTTTTTTTTTTTGAGACGGAGTCTCTTGCCAAGTCTGGAGTGCAGTTGCCCAGGCTGGAGTGCAATGGTGCGATCTCGGCTCATTGTAACCTCCGCCTCCTAAATTCAAGAGATTCTCCTGCCTCAGCCTCCCGAGTAGCTGGGATTACAGGCACGCACTGCCATGCCCGGCTAATTTTTGTATTTTTAGTAGAGACAGGGTTTCACCATGTTGACCAGGCTGGTCTTGAACTCTTGACCTCAAGAAATCCGCCCGCCTCGGCCTCCCAAAGTGCTGGGATTACAGGCGTGAGACACCGTGCCTGGCCTCAGAATTAGGATTCTGAAATGGTTTTATGTGAGAAAAGCTAATCTTTGTGAAGAGTTTACTAAGGGTCAGGAGCTAAGCCCTTTACATGCATTTAATTTTTTTTTTTTTTTTTTTTTTTTTTTTGAGGCGGAGTCTGGCTCTGTCGCCATGCTGGAGTGCAGTGGCATGATCTCAGCTCGCTGCAACCTCTGCTGAAGTGATTCTCCTGCCTCAGCTTCCCAAGTAGCTGGGCCTACAGGTGCGCCCCACCAAGCCCAGCTAATTTTTTTTTTTTTTTGTATTTTTAATAGAGACGGGGTTTCACCATGTTGGCCAGGCTGCTTTTGAACTCCTGACCTCAAGAAATCCACCGCCTGGGCCTCCCAAAGTGCTGGGATTACAGGTGTGAGCCACTGCACACGGCCAACATGCATTATGTCTTATCCTCTCAATAACTTAATGAGATGTGTAGTATTATCTCCATTTTATAGAGAATAAAATAATCTCAGGGAGACTAAGTAATTTGTCCAAAGGTGAGTTCCCATGTGTCCTGACTCTGGTCCTTTACTCTTTTTTGTACCCCAGAGTCTCACTCTGTTGCCCAGGCGGCAGTGCAGTGGTGCAGTCTCAGCTCACCGCAACCTTCGCCTCTCAGGTTCAAGTGATTCTTATGCCTCAGCCTCCTGAATAGCTGGGATTACAGGCGCCCACCACCACGCCCAGCTAATGTTTGTATCATTAGTAGAGAAGGGGTTTCACCATACTGGCCAGGCTGGTCTCAAATTCCTGATCAGGTGATCTGCCCATCTTGGCCTCCCAAAGTGTTGGGATTACAGGCGTGAGCCACTGCGCCTGGCCTGATCCTATACTCTTATGTGTATTGTTTTGTGTGTGTGTGTTTCTTTTAGAGGGTCTCACTCTGTTGCCCAGGCTGGAGTACAGTGATGCAATGATAGCTCACTGTAGCCTTGGACCCCTGGGCTCAGGCAATCCTCCTGCCTCAGTCACTGGAGTAGCTAGGACTACAGACATGTGCCACCACAGCTGGCTAATTTTTTTTTTTTTTTTTTGAGACAGAGTTTCGCTCTTGTTGCCCAGGCTGGAGTGCAATGGTGCAATCTCAACTCACCATAACCTCCACCTCCCAGGTTCAAGCAATTCTCCTGCATTGGCCTCCCAAGTAGCTGGGATTATTACAAGCATGTGCCACCACGCTTGGCTAATTTTGTATTTTTAGTAGAGACGGGGTTTCTCCATGTTGGTTAGGCTGGTCTCCAACTCCCGATCTCAGGTGATCCACCCGCCTCAGCCTCACAAAGTGTTGAGATTACAGGCGTTTAGCCACCACAGGCCGAGCCACGGCAGTGCCATTGCACTCCAGCTTGGGCGACCAAGAGCAAAACTCAGTCTCAAAAAAAAAAAAAAGAGAGAGAGATGGAGGTCTCAATGTTTTGCCCAGTGGTCTTGAACTCCTGTCTTTAAGTGATCTTCCTGCCTCGGCCTGCCAAAGTATTAGATTACAGATGTGAACCACTGCGCCCAGCCTAAATGCAGTTCTTTTTTTTTTTTTTTTTTTTTGAGGCTTGCTGTGTCGCCCAGGCTGGAGTACAATGGTGTGATTTCAGCTCACTGCAACCTCAGCCTCCTGAGTAGCTGGGATTACAGGTGTGCGCCACCACGCCCAGCTAAGTTTTTTTGTTTTTGGTAGAGACAGGGTTTTACCATGTTGGTCAGGCTGGTCTTGAACTCCTGACCTCATGATCTGCCTACCTCAGCCTCCCAAAGTGCTGGGATTACAGGCCTGAGCCACTGTGCTTGGCCCCTAAATGCAGTTCTTTACACTCAATACAATACTCATCAGTCTTGTTTCTTTTTTTTTTTTCTTTCTTTTTTTTTTTTTTTTTTTTTTT